>NW_027362772.1:96221511-96348427 GCF_046119375.1 Phyllobates terribilis
AGGGGGCGGCCCAGCTATCCGATCAAGGTTCAGAGCGGTTGGATCACCACCGAGACCTCACACTTACCAGGTCTGGATTTGCCCAGTGTCCTTTAAGTGCCGTAGATACTTTCCCGATAATTAGGTCGTTCATTTGCTGAGTGGCCTCTGGATTGTCCCTGGAAAATAAATCAAAATAAGATATAATGCAAAAAAAAAAGCAGCGCATGGGTTAATGCTACGCGAGCTGACCCTACCTGGTGAGCAGGCACATGACCTGTCGCACTTCGTCACGCATGGATGCAGGACCGCGGCGCAGGTTGTAATCGAACAGCTCCCGGATGAGCCCCTGTGACACCAGGATGTGCCGTATGGTGCTGTTGGTAGCCAGGGCACGGAGCAGGGTGATACAGTGCTCGGTCACGGCTGAGGCGCAGCCGTAGCACTTGGTGGAGGATGTATGGCCGCATCCGAGCACGGATAAGGCTCTGTACTGACTAGCGGTGAACGTGGGCTGCACCGTGGTGCGGGACGACCTGGTGGCGGCTTCTCTCTGCTGCAGATCGTACTCCAACAGCTCCTTCCGGGAGGCGAAAACTTTCTGAGAAAGTAGATGGCAGCCATCAGAAAACTGCCCCGGAGCAATAATCTCCCATCATCACTGACCGTATTCAGGTTAGCGATATTACCTGGATGATCTTGGAAAGTTCGTCAAAAGAGTTCTTACAGTCGCCGCAGTATTCCTGCGCCAGCTGCAGGATGTACCGATTCACGCTGGCCGAGGTGGAGCTGATCCCTCCGGCGTTGGCAGAATCATCCTATACAAGGAAGACACGAAAAGCCGAGCAATGTAAGACAGCGGACCAGCTATGAGGGGGGTAATCTGCATGTCAGAGGGGGCACTTACCTGAGGTTTCTCAGGGGCGGCTTCGTTAACTTTGCACAGAAGGTTTTCTAGCTGTGGTCGGTGGCCCATGAGCTGGTGATAGACTCTGTCCGCCTTGTCCAGCAGCGTGTTGATGTTGGTGACGGCCTGTAAATGAAAAGTATGGACAAAAAAAACGCAGTAAATGTGAGAGGTGGCACCTCTAGACTTCTTGAGACAGCTGCAGGTCCCACATATCGAACCAGCAACTATCAGATTGATGGGGAGTCAATGGCTGCCGGACAGTAGCTCTGCAAACCCTTTCCTACCTGCACCTCTTCTGATTTATAGGCCCAGTGTAACATGCGTGACGTCGCACCGGGCCCAATAGCCAGAAAACATGCAGGTAGGAGAAGCTTTGCAGGGCTCCCGTCCAGCAGCCATAGAATCGATTTGCTCATCTCTTAGTTAAAATCCAAAAAGGTCACAAGAAAGTTGTGAAACTTTTGATAAAGCAACGAATAAGCCTCACCCACGTACGACTACATAAACCCCGCCGCCGCCTCACCCACGTACGACTACATAAACCCCGCCGCCGCCTCACCCACGTACGACTACATAAAGCCCGCCGCCATCTCACCTTTTTTCGATCCTCCTCATTCTCAATGGGATCGACGGCGCAGCAAGGTCTTGCGTACAGCATGAAATCGAAACGGGCATATTTGCAAAATCCGCAAGCGTTGCACAAGAACGGATCCTTTTCATCATAGTTAATGGATCTAAAGAGGGAAAAAAAAAATAAAGCATAAAAAAAAAAAAACTGCAAAAAGAAAAAACTGCAGGGATCATATAACCCCGGACTGCACTCTGACCTGCACTTGTGACACTGGTAGACATTTTCGCCGCAGTTCCCGCATACACCGGGGTTGGCCGGTACGGAGGCGCTACAACGAGGACACTGCAGAGTTTCCGATGAAGCCTGGTAGTTTTCATAGAAGTCGGCAAACTCGATCATTAAGTTGGAGGCGACGATGGGAAGCGGGAGGTCGATCTTCACCTCTGTTTGCCCTGGAGTCAGCTGCACCTTTTTAGCTTTGTGCCAGCGGGCAGGTCTAGAACGGAAGGCGAGAGGAAAGGGTTAATAAAATAAAACCTTACCTTTTCAGTAATGGGAGACAAATATGGAAAATAGAACTGCCTAAACGTGGGGGTCATAAAGAATAAAACTCGGCCGGCAACACTCACTTGTTCTTCAGCTCTACGATGGCTTGCACGGTGCGATTATTGTAGTACAGGTTAATGGTTCGGACCATCTTGGTGCGTTTGAGGTCTCCGATCTTCACGGTCACCTTGCTGATGGTGTGGCTTCCGATGAGTTTCACCACCTGCTGGGTAGTTGTGTAACGAGTGTCCACTTTGATGGAGGAAAGTTTGATGTTCTGCCCCAAAAAAAAAAAAAAAGAGAAAAATCAATTAATCATAGAAAATATTTCACCACGGTAAGAAACCGTTCAGCCGGGGACTTACACACAACGGGACTTCAGGGTTGTTGCAGACGAGACACGGGTCACTCTCCAGATAGTATCCATCAAACTCCACCAGACCGGAAAGCGTGCTGGAAAAAAAAAAAAAATCGGAGAAAAATGGAGGTAAATTTACACAGCTGAGGTCGGGTTATCAGCAGGATAGGAGGGTCCGACCTCTCGTCGTGTCTTACTTGTAGATATTAGAGTTCGGGTGATTGGTCAGGATGTGATTTTGGGTTCTCAGGATCTCAACAGCCTTTTGGGAATATTCCTTAAACTGAAGTAACAAGTGATAAAGTATTTAATCACTCCGTTAATATCAAAACGGTTAACGAGCCAGGATCTAAGCACACTCACCTTCTTCTCTGTCTGAGGAGTCTTCAGGGAGAAGTATCCAAGGAGATCGACAAACTGAGCAGCTTTGCGTCCGTAGGCCGGGAGTTCTGGCCAAATGGACCACATGAGGTCGAGGAGAAGCTCCTGCTGGGCCTTGTTGGAGTTCCTGAAAAGAAATCAGAAATTTATATAAATGGAAATTAAAATCGATTACATTGACGCTCTATCAGGTATCACGATAACTGGCTGGGACTTCAGAAAGTGTCATCTGCACCTGGACCTGGGATTTCCAGAGTCACAATAAGTCTGATGGGTCCAACCCGCAGGTCTGTGTGCATCGCCACCCATGACATACTGTGGGTTATAAATATATAAAGAGGATGCCGGGGTGGTGGATTCACCAACCTGTAGATGTGCAGCGCTAAGCAATGAGCCTGCCAGCGGACAGACGAGGCATTGGACTCCAGCAGGAAACAGCGCAGGAACTGGATCAGCGTCTCCTTGTCTGCAAACTTATTCAGCTGGTTGACAAGCGCGGTGCAGAGCTGCTCCTCTTGACTATTGGACCCTTCACCTGGAACAGATCAGCAGATTACAGATTGCTGCAGCGGTGATATGGCCGCAGCGTTATGTCTACAGGACTCTTACCTTCCTTGTCCTTCTCTTCCTTTTTGCTCTTCTTAGTTGACGACTTGCTCTGAGATCCCGACTGCCCAGAGCTTGACGATGGTACAGCTGAGGAACCGGATGCTGTGGAAAGGACCTTGCTGCCGCAGAGAGCGCAAGAGAGGAGCTGCAGCAGGACGGGAGACACTCCCTCATCCACCAAGAAGCTGACCTGGAGCAAGAAGTACAGGACCGCTGGGGAAAGGGGCGACAAAGGGTTGTAAATGCAAAGTTCGGCAGCCAAGCGCTCGGCAGCCAAGTGCATCCATAACACCCATGGTCCGGTGTCCCCCAATGAAGCGACAGAGTAAAGGGTGATTGGTGATGGCTTCGGACCTCTCCGATGGGATATTAATGATCTATACCTATATCTGGAGCAATATTGAAGGGCCATTGCCATAAATGACATTTAGCCCCTCCAATAAATCTGGGTGCATTCATTTTACTACGAAGCCCTATTTTTCACACGAGTGGAAGCTTACAGTCGTCCTTGATGCAGAACTTCTGCCAGTTCACGGTTCGCTGGGATGCGATTTCAGCGCAGGCTTTTAGATGCTCCATCTGAAACAAAGCGCACCGTTCAGACCTTGCCCCGTTCTGCATTTCAGGCCTTAGAGGAACACATGGGACTTCTCGCTTCTTACCAGATTGATCAGCGTGTCGTACTGCAGTGCAGACCCGGAGCTCGCCGTCACTACGCTCGCACGCAAGAAAATCCCGTGCTCCTCCAGCAACTTCTTGATCCCCCGGACGTGGGAATCGAGCGTGTGAAGGTCGCGGAGCTGGCGGTATTTTTCCTTGGAGCCGCAGATGAACAGAAGAAGTTTCCGCACTTGACGGCGCACGAACGGCGTCTGCTGAATCATCAGGTACTGAGCAAAAAAGAAAGAAACGAGCGTGAATCAAAACATGTAAAAGAGACAGATGCACTGATAGTTTTTTTTTTTTATCGGGGGTTGATATACAAACCTCAGACAAGAAGTAGAACCAAGAATGATCAAACACGGGTGGAGGAATGCGGGAATTGGTGTCGGCAATTTTTTTAATCTGGTAAGGTAGTCGGAGAACCATCTCGGTCAGCAGCTGAGTGTAAGCCTGGAAGACGTCTGCAGCGTGACCCTGAGGGAACAAACCGGAGTCACAACAAAATCCCCCAAAAGAAGGCAGAAAGCAAAGTCAATGTCACGCTCCTCACCTTCACATACTGGCGGAGGAAGAAGGGGCTCATATCTGGCGGAGACGAGGTGGTGTGCGGCTTCAGGAGCTGGCTGGTAGCCACCGGCTCCTCGTCGCTCTGCTGGCTTTTCCAGTAGTCCAGGAGAGACTTGAGGACATGGAGACAGTAATCCACGGCCCCTGAGCTTAGGAGAGCGGTCGCTGTTGCACTGGAAATCAGGGAGGATGACTGGGAAGGGAGAAAAAAAAATAGCAGTGAGGAATTCAAGCACGTGGCGACCGTACCCCGTACCTGCTGGCGCCTCTTATTTCTGTGCCCAGTGCAATGTCACACCGCAGCGATGGCACCCAACCAGGCCCAGAAATCAGAAGAGGAGCCAGGGACAATAGACAGTGCTCTACAGTAACCCCCCACTTACCTCGCAGATGGAGGATTTGGAGCCAGACTTTGTCCTTGACATGAAGACGCTCAGCAGCCTCATGACCACCAGATGGACCTCGTTCAGGGGGGTGCGCTCGTTCTTCCTAGAGACATCCTAGATAATATTTACAGAGAGGGACGTTACAGATACCAGTCCAGAATCACATCCGTCCACCTGAGCATTCATCCCTCCGGTACCTTTTTATCTAACCCCAGTTCTGCAATGAGCTGGGACAGGAGATTATCTAAGGCTCCTTTATCCTTCTCGTCTTCTCCATCCAGGTCAGCCGTCAGCATCAGCACCACCTGGAGAAGAAAGGCCATGTCGACTGTTAAGAAACACCAAGACGAGCCGCCAGAGAGGACGATGAGCGAATTGTACCTGCATGTAGGGAATGGCCCGGACTCCTCCAACGTTACGGAGGCTTGGCATGGACTGAAGGAGGCGCTCCAGAAGCATTAAACGAACCATGTGGAGTCTAATGGAGGAACACGAACAAGCTTCAGTCTGGGGCGTTATTACAGACCGCTGGCTATTCGCGTTACTGCATTATAAAGTCGTACAGACCTGTTGCTGGTATGTGCGTCGCCCTCCGTCTCTCCTTCGCCCTCCGAGCCGTCACCTTCGTGCTGTCCGATCGCGGTGCTGATGGCGCCGGTGCTAGAACTTATACTTCCCGGTCCTGTGGGGTGACCCTCGACTGCCGTGTCCCCGTATGCGCTGCTCCGACCAGATACTGGAAGAGAAGAGACATACGATTATTGGAAAGACAGGCATCCAAAAATGAATGGGTGACACAAAACCTACAAACGCCCCCAGGTAAATGCCAGGGATACAGGCGACCATTGCCTCCATCACACACGGCTCCGGGGTGGGTGGCTGAACGACATGCTCTTGTATCGTGCCGCACTACAACCTCCTCGTCAGTCCAACTCCTCATACTAAATGGGCACAGACGTACCACTATGCTCACCAGCCACCGAATCCACGGCACTGCCACCACTCTCCGAGCCCACGCTCCCTCCGTGGTCTGCTGGGGAGGTGCGCAGTGTGGAACCATCGGTTGCGGCCGTGCTGCCTTCATCATCCGATGCTGGAGCTATAAGCATGAGGAGAGCTGTTACAGGTAAAAACACAGTCTCTAACTACCGAGCCAGCGAAACACCGACCCCCCACACAACAACCGACAGAGCGGCTCTATTAGGGGCAAAGCGGTGCCATTACCCCGAGCAAGCGTCGGCTGGATTCCCTGGAAGCAGAGTGATTTTTTTTGCATGTGGCGTCACGTCTCGGAGCAGTTTGCATGCACTACCGTCACGTCTCGGAGCAGTTTGCATGCACTACCGTCACGTCTCGGAGCAGCTTGCATGCACTACCGTCACGTCTCGGAGCAGCTTGCATGCACTACCGTCACGTCTCGGAGCAGCTTGCATGCACTACCGTCACGTCTCGGAGCAGCTTGCATGCACTACCGTCACGTCTCGGAGCAGCTTGCATGCACTACCGTCACGTCTCGGAGCAGTTTGCATGCACTACCGTCACGTCTCGGAGCAGTTTGCATGCACTACCGTCACGTCTCGGAGCAGTTTGCATGCACTACCGTCACGTCTCGGAGCAGCTTGCATGCACTACCGTCACGTCTCGGAGCAGCTTGCATGCACTACCGTCACGTCTCGGAGCAGCTTGCATGCACTACCGTCACGTCTCGGAGCAGTTTGCATGCACTACCGTCACGTCTCGGAGCAGTTTGCATGCACTACCGTCACGTCTCGGAGCAGCTTGCATGCACTACCGTCACGTCTCGGTGCAGCTTGCATGCACTACCGTCACGTCTCGGTGCAGCTTGCATGCACTACCGTTACCTGATGCAGTGGTGTCTGATAAGGTCCCAGCATCCAATGACGAGGAGCTCGGTGCTTGCCCAGATAATCCAAGACTCTGGAGACCCAGCGCGCTGCTGCTGCTTCCTGACGTGTCAGAGATGACAGTCAGCGTGTGGTCGGGAGTCTCGGGGTTATACGGCACAACAGACGGCATTAATCGCTATCCTACCTTGCTGATCTTGCTGCAGACTAAGCGCGATGGCCAACTCCACCATGGTCTCATCATCCGCATCCGGTGGGATGTCCAGCATTGGGGGGAATCCTTCAGCTCCAGCGAGGAGAGCCTCTAATGGTGATGGGTTGCCATTGTTGACGCTGTCGGCGCTCTCCAGGTCCATGGACTCTGACTGAAAAAGCAACGGCGTTTAGTTTTTCCTATCAAACTATGTAAAGTTGTGAGCAGTAAAGTTACAAGAGACGCTCAGTCAGTACACACAATTCTCACCACCATCTCAAAGTCTCCGTGGTCGACCTCATTCTGCTCTTGGCTTTGCTGTCGGATGTGTTCTCCGTTTGCCATCCCTGAAGTCTGGATCTTGTCTTCTGTTTCGTCATCATCATCGTCGTCCTTGTCCCCTGGGTGCCAGAAACAGAGATGATCAAAAACCTCATTCTTTAGCACCCAACTAAACAACATGGCTGCCTGCGTGTGACACCACTATAACCACCACAATGAAAGGAGACCCTTCCTAGCCAAGGGTGATAGAAACCCAAGTGCTCACGGTTAAAGAGGTCCTTGTATGGCGGAGGCATCCTAATGACAGCCACACCTGAAGGAAACCAAGCTCTCCAACCTAGAGGGAATTGAAATGATGATGTACGGGTGTCCAGCGAGACGCTCCAGTCTTTGGGGGGGTAAAGAGGAGGTGGGTATCTCAGCCGAAATAATACAGACGCAGTGTCAGGGGTAAAACTCGCTGCTGTGACACCGAGAGGGGTAAATCATCTGGTCACACATCACAGGAGGGGAAGTGAAACAGGACCTGACGGCGGCTCCTGATGCAGCTCGCAGGCTGTCGGTTGGTACAAGGCCGCTCTTACCCATGGGCGTGTTGCTGCGAGGCGAGGATGGAAGAGTCACGTGACGGCGTTTATTCCGAGGACGGAGTACCCGAATTAGAGCCTGCTTGCAGGAGAAGCTTACAGACGGATCCTGGAAATAGAGCAAGAAAATGAGAAACTGCTGCAGCCTCAGGCAATAGGAAACACGAAGGATAAGCCATAAATCTATAGAAGCTGCGGGTCTGACGGCTGGACCATGCATCCGCCCGGAGAACACCGCGCTGCGCAGAGGTCGCTGCATTATCTTCTATGGGAGCTGGAAAATTTGCAGAGCTGGATTTGCAATTTTTTAGTAGCTCGGCGGCTGAGACAAGACCGGGCTGAGCACGTGAAGGGTCAAGTAAAGCGTAGTATTTTTTTTATAACTAACAAAGTCCTCAAAAACTCTAAAAACAGTCACTCACAGGGCACAGCAACATCTGCATGTAGATTTTAGATGCCAAGTTAATGCAGTCAAGTTCACATGTGCAGTATCCGTGTATAATGTCCACCAAGGCATTGACTGTGGCTTCCACGTGGGTAAGACCTGCAAAAAAAAAACAAAAACCCCACAGAACAGGATGGATATGTGAACACTTGCTGGAGACTAAAGTCACAAGGAGGGAAACCGTGAAGCACAGACCTGGCAGACACGCCGGAGCCAGGAAGGCATTCTTGGGTTTGGATGCATGTAGTTTCCAGAACTGGTTGACCAGTTGTGTAATGAAGGCGTACCCATCTTCTCCTTCGCTGGTCTTCACGACATCTTTACCTTCATCAAGATCTGAAAAAAATAAATAAAAAAGATTTTTTTACATATTTTCCAAAGTAAATCTGTGTGTGTGCCCTACAGACAGCAGCCGTGTCCTCACCGGTCTCTGCAGAAAGCAGCTTGGAATCTGTGTAGTGAACGAGGTTGTTTGGGCGCATGATGGCGATGGAGCGGGCGGTGATCACCAGCCTCTGGAACACTTCTGGGTCCAGGTCCTTTCCATCGTGTGCGCAGGAGTTCAGACACTGTACGGCGTTGCTCAGCAGAGCCTGATCCTGCACAGGAGGAACCAAAACGTCATGTAACGCAGTGCAGCGCTGCAGGACGCCCCCTTAACTGCAGTGAGTGGAGCGCTGCAGGACCCCCATTACATGCAGTGAGTGGAGCGCTGCAGGACCCCCATTACATGCAGTGAGTGGAGCGCTGCAGGACCCCCATTACATGCAGTGAGTGGAGCGCTGCAGGACCCCCATTACATGCAGTGAGTGGAGCGCTGCAGGACCCCCATTACATGCAGTGAGTGGAGCGCTGCAGGACCCCCATTACATGCAGTGAGTGGAGCGCTGCAGGACCCCCATTACATGCAGTGAGTGGAGCGCTGCAGGACCCCCATTACATGCAGTGAGTGGAGCGCTGCAGGACCCCCATTACATGCAGTGAGTGGAGAGCTGCAGGACCCCCATTACATGCAGTGAGTGGAGCGCTGCAGGACCCCGCTTACATTCAGGTCTTTACCTTATGGTTGTGGTACGCAGAGCGGCTCGTGTGCAGACTGGCCAGCAGGCTCTTGGTCTGGAGCTGGACGCTGGATGGCGTGGGCATGGAGAGCAGGACTGTTGCCAGCTCCAGAGCTGACGCTTTGTTCTTCTCCTAACCCGAATAATCAGAATAATTAGCGTGTGAATGAAGGGAGGCATGTATAACCCAAGACCAAGCACCTACTTTCTCCGGCACCGGTCCGAAAGCAAAACAGCTTTCCAGAGCTTCGAGGGAACTTCCCACCAACCTGTACGGAAGAAAAAGACGCAGCATGTCAGAGACGTCTGTAGAGTCGCAGCTCTCCCGTATATGAAGCTTCTACTCTTTACAGCCTAAGACAAGGAGTACGGCCTCGTTGGGTTAAGGCGTATAAGGTAGGAAGGTCGGAAGTCACAAAGGTGAAGGGTTAATGCAAGAAAAGGTGCCTGGGTGCAAGCCAAGCCGCTCAAAGCCATGGGCCTGTGCCACAGACTGCGTTTTGTGGTGTCCCTGGTGGTTCAGAGGATCTTTTGCTGAATCAAACCTTTCTGATCCTACACTTGTCATGCCCAAAGCCCCCCCAGTCATTAGCCGCCATACACCAGCCTCATGGTCTACAAGGGCTGGTGGGATTCGCCTGCAACCACGGAGTTACCCAGACACCGCCATGCACTCGGGGCGAAAAACTCAAACAAGCGCAGGAGGTACACCAGCGGGGACGGTGCGCACACTCACTCGTGCAGAGTAAGGAAGACGTACTAACCGGTCCAAGATCGTTAAAGGTTCGGGGTCAGAACTTTTGAGGAGCAAAGAAAAAAAAAAAAAAAAACAACAAAAATAAAAAACATGTGAAGCCGAGAGAGAAAATGGGGCCCAAACTCAGGAGGAACCCCAGAATGAACACATCATTAGCCGGTGCCGACCCGGGAGAACATTGGATGTGCCGGCTGCACCGCCGCTCACCTTTCAATGACGGTGCCGTTACAGGAGGGCGGCGCCGCCGTCTCGCCATCTGTGGATCCATTGTTTTGATTCAGGTTCGGGGGGCAAACGCTGCTCACGGAGGCAGAGGGGAACTCCTCGGGGGGCTCATCCGGCCAGCCGAACTGTTCTTTGGTTTTTCCGTATATTTTAATGGCGTCAATCATGGTGACTCCGGCTGGGTCCACCGAGGCCCCGACTGAAAGAAGCAACAACCAAGGAAATGACGGTGACTGTATTAAAACACGAGCAAATGTGGAGGAGAAGAATCAAGTCTTTCAACCAGATCCTTCAGGGCCCCCAACATGTAATCATTAAAGGTCATTTTTAAAGGGGTTTTAAGCCCGTTCCCCAGCTGGTTTATTTTTAAACTGCTTTTCTCACCCTCCCGGGGTCCAGCGTCGAGTCTCCGCCACTGCTCCCGATGTCTCATTTACAGCGCTGCAGCTGATCAGTGAGCTCACCGGCTCTGAATGGCTCCAGTGACTGGCTGCAGCTCTGTAAATGTGACGTCAGCGCTGCAGACAATATCTACGCTGGGGGAAGAAAGCACTTACTGAATATGGCGAGTTTCTTATCCGCTTGTAACGCTTCCTCCCGGGTAAACGGAAAGTCGAACCATCGCGCCCGGCTGAGATTGAGCTGCATTGTGCGACCGAACATCTCGATGTAAGACGGCGCCCGCTCGATGGCCTGGGTGCCGATCTGCAGCCGGATCCCCGTCATCACCATGGTGCTGTTGTTATTGGTGACTTCCACAGTAAACCCCCCGGGCTGCGAGAGGATGATCAATAATTAGCTGTGTGGATGGAGAGGTGACCCAGATGCAGTGTTTGGCTCAGCGTACCTTCGTGTTCGCCACGTACATCCCGGTGGAGTTCAGGCGATGCTTTATCTGCTGGGCGTTGTATAACTGGAGCAGGTCGTTCCCACCGAACTCCACGTCTGTAAGCTGCTGGTTGTGCTCAAAGAAATCGATGGGGAAGGTGACTTGACTGGACGCCCGTGTCACTTCAGAAAGAGAAATCACTGCATTACCCTTAAAGACCTGCCGCACCCGACGCACGCTGCGGACCGGGGGAGGCAGTAATTGCTACTCACTGACGGCCGCCGGCTTGCGTTTCCGCACCGGTTTCATGATGCTGATGCTGCTGCTGGGCTGCAGGGACGGCTGGAGCCAGTACGACGTGTTCTCCACATTGGCCATGTAAATACGCAAGCTGCCGTCCTCACACAGAAGAATCATGGTCGTCCTCTGCTGGTCGTTGCTGGCCGTGTGCCGGATGGCCACCATGTCCTGAATCTACAAAAGAGGTAAAACGTTGCAGCACGGACGATGCGCGGTGCGCAGCATCCGACCAGCTAGCCACTCACCTTTGCTTTAGCTGGCAGCGTCTTAATCTCCTGGATGAGGAAACTGTCTTGTTTTACCATGACCACCAATGGGACCCCTGTGGTCTGCTGAACACAACACACCAGACCGGGGTGGTTCATGACTTCGGACCACTGGCAGAGCGCCGGGGAGGTCTTGCTTCCTCCGTTGGAACTGATGTGAAAATAAAGATTAAACCTCACCAAAATCTGTGACGACTGTCAATGGGTCATTTGCACTTGTGTGACAACAGGCGTGATGATGGAGGCTCCGCACGGCCGGGGAATAAGGGGCAACGTCATCTCACCTCTTTATATTGATGGGGAAGAGCAAGACTATCTCCAGCGAAGATCGGTTTATGGTGGCAGCAAAGGATTTCCCTTGGCAATAACTGAAGAAAAGCATCTGGAGTACGTGTGAATAATACACGGACACGCCGCCGCCAGCGACCTGACCGTTACTATCCTGTAACAGACGGAACAACAAAACACTCAGAAACTGATGCTTTGCAAGAAAAGCTTAGGATTGAATAGTGATTCACAAACCTTCAGATCTTCGTGAGAAACTTCCAGGACGTTGGTGACATAAAAAGGGCCGTGCATGGCGCTGCTGGACTCCTCCATCAGCTGAGTGTACACGTAGCCGGCAGAAGACATGATCACGATGATGTTCTTCCCTTCTTCATTGAACAGGAAGGTGACGTCTCGGATCTTGGAGCTCGGCAGAAGGAAGTAGAAGGTCGGGCTTAGAGCGTCGGACGACAGATCGTAAACCTGGGAGGATAAAATCGCCGCACACAGTCACAACTCCGCACCACACGGGACACATTTTATACGCTTTCCCAATGATTTTACCAACCTTTACAAAGTCGGCAGTGACGATGGCCAGCTCAGTCTGGGAGCCGGGCAGCCAGACTGCTTTAATGATGAAGTTGCCGGTGGCGAGTTGGGGATGAAGGACCAAGTGATCAGAAACGGATCCTGAGCCGCTGAACGTCAGCACGTGACAGTCCTAGGAGGTCGGGAGAGACGAAACGATCGGTAAAAACCCAAATCTAGTGTAGATTACTGTAAAAATAATAATCAGCTCAAGCACGCCGACCTTCAGGCCGCACACAGCCAGGTAGTCCTCTTTGCATGGGTTGCCGGTGAGGCTGAGGACGGTGAACGGGACCGGTGCCGAGGCCAGACGCGTCAGCGTGAGCTTCCTCTTACTGGAATCTGCCTGTTTCAGCAGCGCGGAAAGCTGCAATACTGTAATCTGCGGCGAGAAGCAGTAAATAAGTCTATGAAAATGTCCAGAGAAGGAGGAAACGATCACAAAGCAAAGACCGGCTTCACATTTACAGCAAATAATACGCTCAATAATCAAGCACAAGAGTCTCCCCAGCCACAGACAGGAGAGGCCTCTGCATCCAAGGCTTAGTGTAAGTGGCCGCTCAATGACATTAGTACCATGCTCACCTTCCCCTTCTCGTGGCTGACGGCTAAGTGCTGCCGCCTCCCGTGAGGCGAGGACAGGACGCACATGGCGACCCTGCGCAATACATGAGCGCTGATCAGCTGTCTGATGGTCTGGCCCTGATCGCCGCTGTAGTTCATCCTCACGTTCTCGAAAGCTCCTTCCTGCGAGCCCAAAGTCGGAACCTGCAATCCACAAAGATCATCACGGATCTGTCCACCTCTCTATGGGTCGCTGGTGATCCATTCCCGTGCTCCTCACCATCAGCTGGTCCGTCATTTCCACGCTTTTCTCTAAAGTGTGCAGCTGGTCCAGAGCTTGCTGAGCACGACTACTACTCCCAACGGCAGAAGCCTGCTGGAAGTTATTCCGCACGGGGCTCATCAGGAAGTTCAACATGTCCAGGATCAATGGAGCAAACGAAACATTGGCCTAGAACAAAGAAAATATGTCATGGCGGACCGAGCTGTGATGGTGAATAAGGGATGTGAACGGCACCCGTCACGCCAGGAGGCACCCACCTGGCACATCAGCTCCTCGCGGCAGCCCTCGATGTTACGGCACAAGCTGCTCCTCTTCGGCTTCTCGTCGTCTCCTTTGCCGTCGCTGATGGTCACTTTCCCCTTGTCGGTGAGGGCAGAGCCGGGGTGTCGGATGGCACTTTCCGGCAGACGAGGTTCGCTCTGGAAGGCCGATTCTTTCATAGTGGATCCCATGCCACTGCTCGGGGTTCTTTTAACTAAAGCCTAATGGAAGAAGTAGTGTTTAGTTTTATGTGAACGGCACCTTAACCGCGGGGTGGACAGAGAAGACGACCACCCACCATGCAGCTGCCATCTTCCTTAGCTCCACAGTCACAGAAAAACGATCCGTACTTGGCGTAGGAAATTTCGTGGTCTTTGTGGCAGACCTTGGCACAGACGGTGCACACCCCGACTCCATCCACCATCTTACAGGTGTGACAGTGATACCTGTGAAGGGCGTAACCTGCATTCATACAGCGGCTGACGACAATCTGAAGGCGTCTCATCTACTGGGAGACACTTCGTGGATAAACGCGTGTCGGTCACGTCACTCACCAGTGCTGATTCATGAATTCTTTCTGGGTGATTGTGAATGTACAGAGCTTGTTACAGAGCGAATCTTCATCCTAGAATAAAAAGTATACATCCATGGGTCACATCAGCGTATCGCAGCTTCTTACTAACACAGAACGGGTGGACCTGACTAAAGGGCTTCTCCGATCTATAGGTATATTTCTGGGGGCAGCCATAAGTTTGAAATATAATATAATATGGCACACTGGCCTCTGCTCTAGCCCTGCCGCCCGATGGTCTCTGCAGAGACGGGAGCGTTGATGACAGACCACCCATGACCTTACTGATTATATGGACTCTGAAGCCTATCAATGGGCGCAGCGGTCAGGTCACTGGCGTCGGGCTATGCTGACGTCAATTATTGTTTGACCCCATGGCTGCCTCAAGGATGTCCTTTTTTTTTAGTATTTATTCATGTTTCCGGATGTTGTAAAGTTGCATAAAACCGCAGCTCCATTCATTCTCCAAGGGCCGACTGCAACCCCACAGGGAAGGAATGGTCGGGAGGGTGCATCGCCACTCCATTTTAAAGGGGGAAAAAAGTTGCCTCTTTTGTGGATCGGTCAGACCTTTATCAAGTGATCACCTATTCACTGGGGTCTTACCGAGTCTTCGGCCTGGGAATCGTCCTCTTCCACAGCCAGCTCTTCCACCCAGTCCGAGTCCACCTCTATGGCTCGCTCTTCTCCGTCCACGGGAAGGTGGCAGTGTCCTTGCCCTGCGCCGTGGCTCAATGCGTTGGTGACATCCGCCAGGTACGACACTATGTGACACGTGCACTCCAGGATGGTCACATGCTGGAGAACCAGAAAGAGAAAATGCACCGTAACTCTGCATCCTAAGACGACGTTAATGGTGCACGCTGACTGTCGCCGCGCTCACCTTGCCTTGCATCACGTTGTTGTTCAGCTTCTCCACAACATTTTTCTGGGATAGATATTTCTTACTGGAAGAGACGGACGGTTCATTACTTGCTCGGCATTGGTGTCAGTCTTACAGAACACAGAATTGTACTCACCATCTTGCTAGCCAGTCCATTGCCGCGCGGTGCAGCTGGAGATGTCCTGCGCCCTGTCCGGAGCTGGCCAGAGTGGCCATCACCACCATGAGTTCAGGAAAGCCAGAGCCGTCCCCGTTAGCCAAGAGGTCCGTAGCCATAGGGATGAGGGTGCTGAGCAGCACAGTGCACACACCTTCCCCAACTTGGCTGCAGGACACGAAGCGTCAATCAATGATCGGAAAACACATTGGTCGTACGCCGCGAGGAACGAGGACGCACCTGTTCTCCCGCACAATGTACGCTGTGAGCAGCTGCAGCAGCTGGCGGTTCTCCTGGACTATCTCCGTCTGGTCGGAGTCCTTGGGAGGCGGCGTTGTCATACGGACGAGCCAAGATTGCAGCTGGGACGGCTCCACACAGGCGAGTTGTGCCAAGGTGCCGCAGAGACGCAGCAGGCTGGGGCTTGGATTCTTCTCGGCTGCAAAGCAAAAAGCAATAAAATATTCAACAGGCTGATCGGGAATCGACAAATATTTGCTTATCTACTTTATTTTTGTATCTGGATCCATGGCGGAGTATAAGGGTATAATAAATCTGGGGGGGGGGGGGGGGTAAAGTCGTGCTGATGAAAATGAAAGTTTTGTGCATATTGATCCACAGTCCTGAAACCAGTGTAAAAAAGTTCCCAGACGACACGTATAGGGCCATGTCCGACGTATAGGGCCATGTCCGAGATCAAAAGGGCGTCCTCTTGACCTGCACAGCACAGGTGTATTGCAGAAGTTGCCATAACTTTTTTCTTAACTGTATGGAGAAGAGCTAGTGACCGTTAACTGCCGTACAGAGATCTGAAATAGTTATAGCGTCAGGTATATACTTGAGTTTACAAAAGAGCCCGCTGGCGGACGCATGTCCCCATGTCTACCCGCAGGTGTAGATCAGGACATTTCTTCCGAGGCTCCTCCTGGACAAACCCGGGCATGCATGGAGGCTTATAGGTCTGCAATATCGCAGACATTCGCTCATCTGGCTGTAAGAATTTGGAGAAGGGTCTCAACTCTGCCAACTAAATAAACCCCTTCTGAAAAGTAATTGTCTAGTCGAGACCCTACAGAGCCTCGGCCCTCCTAACCAATGCGGGGTGTTTTACTAAATTGCATGGAAGGTGTATTGGCCCCGCTCACCAAATACCATCAAATATTTGCCTCCCTCCCCCCTTGCCAGAGAGGACATTACTTACCGAGTTGGAAAAGTTTTGTGAATAACTTCAGGACTCTGTTGCAGAACTTGGCGGAGAGCGCCTCGTTTGCAGTCGCCATCATTATCTGCACCAGTTCTCCTCTGTAAGAGAAGCACAGTCAGCTGTATACACCTCCGCTCTTTGTATACAGCCGCGCCATCACGGCAATTACCTCTCGGTAAAGAACTCCTCCATGGCTTTGCGAGCCAGGCTACTCTCCAGCTGCTTCTCCAGGAACTGCAGACACTCCTCGAGGATGGACTCGTCCAGGCCACTAGAGAAGACGGCTTTGGTGAATGAGGACCGGACTTATCACAAGAGCTCATCCTCATATATGGACACTTACCTGGTGGGATCGGAGTGGTGGGCAAGGATGTTGTAACAGCCGGTGATCAGCTTCTCGTACATCCGGGACAAGAACTCGTCGGACTCGGCCGGTCCGAGCACTCGCTCCAGCGAGGTGCTGCACAGCTCAGCCACGCTCTCCGTGCTGCTCTCCAGGAGGAGAGGAAGCAGCGACTGGATCAACTGCTGAGAATTCACATCTTCCGGGCACCATCTAAAGGACAACGATCCCGGGTAAAAAAAAAAAAAAAATACAGCGGCGGATAAAACAAAATGCACCGAGAACTGTAGAAGAACTTACACGATGAGGTCGCCTGTGAGCCGGACCAGCGACAGCAGAACGTGCTTGAGAGACGCGGCGAGCGACAGGCTGGGGCTGCACAACGTGCCCAGGTGGGCGGCTTGCACCGCCCCGATGTAGCTTTCCGAAGGAATGGTGTCATTGGCGAAGGCATTGCGCTACAACGTAAGCCAGCACAGGGTTACTACATCGCAACGCAAAACGTGCACCGATGACCGATGTGACAAGACACTTACCCAGGAACCGATACTGGGGAACTCATTGGTGTGAATGTTGTTCCATGTCGCACATAAGGTCTGCACAGAGGTCGGGAGGTTCTGGATCAAGACGGGGCCTGAGGAGACATGAATCAATAAAATCGAGCGTTTAAAGGGATGTTCCCATCTTCAGAAATGGATGGAGCGGGTAAATGCAAGCAACTCTGCACTAAACTGCTTATTAAAATGTTCAGCCTTTCTTTAGAAATTAACATTTGTTTACAGCTCGTTGCCTTGGAGGTCGACCACGTGCAAGAACGGTGGTCGAACTATAAGGCAACGAGGTGAAAACAAAAGTGTTAATATTGCAAGAAAAAAAAAAGGTAAAATGCAGAACTGTATTTAAGAGGGAATAACCCTTTAAGCATTACTTTTTTTTTTACCAAGCTACTTACCAAGAGTGTTGGCTTTGCATCGGGAAGACCCAATGGCAAGTACAGCTGCGTAGCCCTGCAGCTTCTTCTCCTCAATCCCTTCCTCTGGAAGGCTCCGCAGCAAGTAACAGCGGGTGAGAGAAGCGTACATGTCCAGGAGCTGTAACGCAGCCGGCAGGAGGTTCTTCGCCATTTGTGACGACTTGTGAGGGTCGGTCTCGGCTGACAGTTTAGAGAAATGTTCATCCAGAGATACTTGCACTTTGCAGATCATCGCATCCAACGTGTAGATACACTGCAGGTTGGGCCCTTTACGGAGCTGTTCGAATGTGTATCCATTAGAGCTGCAATATGTCGAGATCTAGAATATATAAAAAAAAAAAAAAAAAAAAAAAAAAAATGGAAGAGATAATTTGGCATCAATTTCAAGAGGCAAAGCAGTAAATGAAAAACGCAGCCAGCAGCGCGCACCTGCCGGGTGATATACTCCTCTGCCACCTCTACGTCATAATTAATCGAGTTACACTTGGCTGCAGTTTGCTCGGCCATTGACGCGGCTTGTTCTGGTTTCAATCCCTGCGTCACAAGGTGATCCTAAACACAAGAAGATAAATTCTATAAAAGTCCATCCTCACATCTACTTCCAATAATTAAGATACGCAGAGCATCTCCGCTCCTCACCTTTATCCAGAGCTGATATGACGGCACTCGGAGTCGAGACGCCCAGCGCAAGGTGTGAAGGATCTCGCATTCACTAGGTCCGGAGACGTTCTGCGCCAGCTGCTTCATGTAGCTTGTGGAGGGTGGTAAAATTCCCAGGATCTTCCACAGGATCAGGAAATGATACTGCAGGGCACAGGCCTCCTGATAAGGAAACAAACGTCAGGAGACAGAAAATGAGAAGCCCCCTGCTCTGTGAAGCACGCGGCAGACGACGACGACAAAGCACGCGGCGGACGACGACGACGACAAAGCACGCGGCAGACGACGAAGCGCTCACCAGGACGGTGATGCTTTTGTTCTCATTCCTCCGGACAGTGTCAAGTTGGGATCCGGCGGCCAGTAAAGAAATCAGGGCGGTATACAAGTCGTCGTATTTCAGCGCTCGAGAGAAGAGAACTTCACACACCTGCCGAAAAATCAGAAAGATATAAGATGGGTCGATACTGGATAGATCACGTAGGCTTTCACCGACAATGGAGAGAAGGACGTACCTCTGCATCAAGACGGTGCAGGTCGTCCTCAGAGGCTTCCTGGGTGAGGATGCTGTAGAATCGAGGCTGAGGAGCGGCATCTGTGACCCAACATTACTTGTCAAAAAGGGTGTCCTCCCAATTACGAGACTACTGCTATCATCACCATCGGGATGGGTAATTTAGTAATGGGGACACAGGTAGATAAATTCTCACCTGTTGCGCAGTGTTTAGTCCAATTTTCTTCCACTTCTTTAAATCCGTAATACAAAGCTGAAGAGCGGCCGGACCCCTCGTGTGACGCCCCAGAGCCAAGCGGAGGTGTTAGCAGATTGTACTGAACCTACGGCACAAAAAGGAACATTGCAAAACAGTGAACGCAAAGAGCAAAAGCAAAGAACCCGCGAAAGACACCAGCCAGAAGAAATCATCCCAAACCTCACCTGCTCGAAGAGGTAGAGCGGCGGCTTGGAGTACTGGTGTAAGAGATAGTCAAATACTAGGAGCAATCGCGCAAGGAGGAGAGGAACCGCCAGCAACTGCGAATCCAGGTTAGTGGCCAAGTCCTGCAGCGTTCGTATACAGAGCAATAGGATGCCTTGCCGCCCCTCGTCTGATAAATTGTGAAAGAGGAGAAGCAGCAGCTGGAGATGATCCACGTTCACGTCTTCTATGTCTCCCGGGACCACTCCCTGGAGGGCGCTCTGCTTCAGGGTCCCAACAAACCTGAATGAAAAAAAACGAAAGATTAAGATTGTGAACACATTCGTGTATGGACCGGGAAGGTACTTGGCCGCATTGATCTTGCAACATCCCATACCGGATAAAGAAGCGGTAGGGGTCCAGTAGTGAAGAGCCCATTTAAAACTAGAGAAGCCGGTCTGGTATAGTTTGATGTCGCCGAGGTTATAAATTGAAGCATAGACTGCTCTCACCTCTCCCACACACGGAGACATTCTGGTACGTCTGGTTCTCCCTGCACGCTCGCCTTGTGCTGCCACAGCAGCAGGAGACGCGACAGGACAGATAGACTCTGGGGATGGATGTACAGGGGCCAAGGACCCTCACTGAGGGGAGCAATGCCGAGGTGCTGGAGAAGAGCGCTCTGACAAGAACCAAGAAAAGGGTTAAATAATTAAAAAATAAATAAATAAAAAAAATAAATAAAAAATAAAAATAAAAAAATAAATAAAAAAAAATAACAAAATAAAAATATAACGAATCCTTAAAAGAAATTAAACACTAACCGGAAAAAAAAAATGCAACTACCTGCAGTGTTGGAGACTGAAGATCAGACGTAACCAAGCAATGATTAAACTGGTACAAAGCCACAGCGAAATCCTCATCGGATGAGCCTAGAAAAGGGAAAAAGCAGCGTAAGAAATGAATTCTTCTCAGCAAAGTAACAGCGTCTTTAAGGAAAGACTCGGCACCTTTCAGCCCATCCTTGTCCACGTCCTTGATGATACAAGCCAGGGTGGACATGTGCTGCTCGGTCAGCGACACGCTCAGGTAGTTGCGGATGAAGTTGCTGCGGGAGTTCAGCATGCAGCTGGTGACGAAGTTCAGGGTATTGGAGGCGAGGCTGAGGAACTGGAGGAAGACAGGTCACATCACCTTGTGTAAGAAGAGGCTCCATGCAACGAGTATAACACTGCTAGGTCGCTATTCATACCAGCTCCGGATCCTTGCGGCTGGCCAGGATATTGCCGTTTCCCGCAGGGTTCTGCTTGCTTGGACTTTTGGCTCTGGGAGAGCTCTCGAGAGGCGGCGGTGGTGGGGGCGGCGGAGGCACCTTTTCTTTACTTGGAGAGATCGTCTCTTCAAACCACTGCCCCAGGATGGGCTCACTGTCGTCATCTGTATGAACACAAGCAGCATGGTCACTATCCCGTGCCCCGAGAATCACCTTCTACCAGCTCCTCTTCAGATAAGCCGGCGTCATCGTTGCAGCTGGAAGAAGAGTCGAAAAAGCCAGCTGGCAGGCGATGGTTCTCAGGGCTCGAATCCAGGCTGCCGGACCAGGTCATGCCAATATATTCATCTACTAAAAATCCCACTGACACGTTTCTACCAAGAAATGGAGTCTTCCCCTTTCCTAGTGGCACAGATATGAACGTCACCTTGGCTGCTGTCTTCCTCTGTGCTGCTGAAGTCGTCTTCATAGTAAGTGTTAGAATCCGTGGACGCACTGGCGTCGCTGCTCATGGAGCCTTTCCTCTGTCGTTGTAACACACAGGCCTGTGAGCACAATAGTAATTAATGAGTCTGTATCGATATCGAACCTCCCCGGTCACAACTATTTTACACCAAAATCAACTCAATGAACTTAAAAAAAAAAAACCCTCACCTTCCGGTAAGACGTAGATAAGACCGTGAAGAGCAGATTTGTCAGAGGGACGGAGTCGATGAGTCTCTGTATCCTCTGGATGGACGTGCTCTGGGCCGCGATGCTCAGCTCGGCCAGGGGGCCGTCTGTGTCCCAGGTTTGCTGTTTAGAAAGAAATTTAGGGAAAAAAAATGTAAAAAGAAAGAAGAATTAAAAGAAACGTAAAGTATAGTTATAAATGGGATTTAGGTACTGCAGTTAAATGAAATCATTAATCAAATCTGTGCTGACGAGTCCTCGGCTGCACAACTCGCTGGCTTTTACACCTTTGTACTCATTTTATTTTGAATAGTTTATTTGCTTCCTTGCAGTTATTAGGACAGGGTGACACGGCTGATTAAAGTATGGAGAGAGGGAAGTAAGCATCTGTGTTCTCAGGGAGGGCAGAAATTATACACTATAGATAGTGAGGAAAGAACGAATACGTTAAAAGGCCATTACTGAGCCGGGCTCCAGTATAATAAGGTGGCAGACATCAATCACCTTGTGCAAAGTCTCCACCTGCAGATCTTGGAATAGGGACGTGAGCAGCTTGATCGCGTGGTTAGCGAGGACAACCGACAGGACCCCAAACCCTTGGTGCCTGCGGGACAAACAGATCATTGCAGTCTTAAGAGTTTGAGCTCTATCACGATAAACTCAGGGCATCTGGATCTTTGTGTAAATAAAACCTTAATGTGTCTGGTGATGAGCGCGCATCTCTGCCATGTGCCAACCTACCCTTTGCCGGGGCCCAGCTTTGGGGAGCCCACGCCTTCCTTTGTCCGGGCAATGTCCTTGACTCGGAGCGCTGCCAGCGGATCTTTCTCCTTGCCCTTGTCTGCCAGGGCGGTGGGGCTGAGATTGAGGATCAGGTACAGACTGTTCACCAGGCACCAGGCCCCAAGGAGCTGGAAGTTCTGGTAATGCTACAAAACAAAACCCACAGAAGAAGTGAAGAGGACACGATACATGACATACAGGGCCGTGTACGTTATACTGGACCCCAGCCCAGATGACAGGCAATGCTGACTCCAGCCATCCTACCTCTCCGCCCGCCCTCCTGGAGCTGCTTATCGCTTGTCCGATCATCTCGTAGATTTCCAGCTATCACAAAGCAAAATTAATTAGCGCGATTTAATCAAGCAATAGGCGCAGACTCCGGCAGCGGAGGAACAAACGTACACATTTCTGCACAATGGTGGCTGCATCGTTTTCATAGTCCTCCTCTTTGCAGCTTGTAGACCCAGTCCGCACCTGCTGGGTGCCCCCGACATGGAGGATCGCCATGCATGTAGCCACGCTGACACCTTCACGTAGGGGGAAGATAGTGGTCAAGGCTGTGTAAGGGACAATGAGGCAGAGGACGGGAACATAAGTGACATTTACCTGCATACAAGCAGCTTAGGGCCAGGAGGGTGACGTCTTTCAGTCGAGGAGGTGTCAATGGCTCCATGACGGGTAGAGAGAGTGTGTCCAGAGCCATGGTCACATCAATGACCAGCGAGTGAAACCTGGAAAGTGTCAGGACAAAGGGGTTAAACAAAATACAGAACCTGGCGTCCTAAGAAGTGAGGAAAGCAGTATACATTGCGATGGGGGACCACCAGCAATATATAGAGCGGCAGAGAAAAGGGGACTGTATGTGAAACGCGAGGGGCTGTCTGGCAGCAATCCTGGGTGAGCGGTGCTGAAGACCTCACGATTTGTAGGAAACGTGCCTGATCGGCGGGTACGTGTAAGACAGCGCCATCAGGCGACCCCAATAACAGCAGCCTTCTCACCCATTGCGAACAGCTGTGGCATCTCCAACAGTCGCAGGCATAATGAAGAAGGAATTGGCAGATACGGCGTCCTGGAAGCGGTTAATATATCTCAAGAAGTACGGCAGGTTCAAGCAAACTCTGAGCAGCTTCTCCGATCCACCTGCAAAAGAAAAGCAAAGCTAAAATACGAGGAGCGGCTTACAAGACGATGGAGGCTCCCGTTACAAGTCCATCAAAGATATGAGAGGTCGATGGATTAAGAAGGTTGTGACCCATCCACATCTGGAGAACTAAGGAGGAATCAATGAGACACAGCCTTACCCAGCTCCTGCAGACTGGCCACGTTCTGCGCTATGAAGATGCTCTTTGTTTTCGCTGCTGATGCCGGATCTGAGATTGTGTCATCCACTTCTGTTTCCACCTAAATCCAAAAATAAATTAAAATAAAAATAAAGAAAATATGCAATATATATATATATATATATATATATTAAAAAAAAATTATTTTATTAAAATCTACAATAAAAATGTATTAATTTTTTAATTAAATACAAAAACTAAAAATAAAATATTTTAATAAAAATAAGTTTTTTTTATATTATTTTTATTAATAAAATAATTTTAGGAAAAAGGAAATATGGGAACAGAGGAATGAACACTGGACAGAGCGATTCTCGAAACTGAAAGAAATGGGCGACATGTTCCTGCGGCAGTTGTTTTTTTCCAGAACAGCTGCAGGATCATAAGGACATAAAAGAAAAAAAAAAAGGAAAGCCAATGTGGAGGCTTATAGAACATTACTGACCTGCATGTGTGATGAGGAGGAGGATGATGATGCTGCAGAGCTTCGGGGGTTAAACACAGACGTCAGTTGGTTAAGAAAGTTCATTTTGACCTCTTTCTGGCGCAATTCAGGACTGAGAAGAACAATTGTCTCCTTCTGCTCCTCCACTGGTGGCAGAAGAAAAAACGAAGTAAGAAAACTCCACCAGCAGAATAGTGAGTGCAGCTCTGGAGTATAATACAGGAGGTAACTCCGGATCAGTAATGTATGTACACAGTGACTGCACCAGCAGAATAGTGAGTGCAGCTCTGGAGTATAATACAGGAGGTAACTCCGGATCAGTAATGTATGTACACAGTGACTGCACCAGCAGAATAGTGAGTGCAGCTCTGGAGTATAATACAGGAGGTAACTCAGGATCAGTAATGTAATGTACGTACACAGTGACTGGACCAGCAGAATAGTGAGTGCAGCTCTGGAGGATAATACAGGATGTAACTCAGGATCAGTAATGTAATGTATGTACCCAGTGACTGCTCCAGCAGAATAGTGAGTGCAGCTCTGGAGTATAATACAGGATGTAACTCAGGATCAGTAATGTAATGTATGTACACAGTGACTGCACCAGCAGAATAGTGAGTGCAGCTCTGGAGTATAATACAGGAGGTAACTCAGGATCAGTAAATTGCATTCTGCTCATACATAGGGAGCTCAGCAGTAAATCTTCTCGCTCACCATCAGACAGAGTCTGTACAGTTTGTGGCAGTTTAGAAGACTTCATCATTGCAGTGAAGGTGATGATCTCGGTGCGATCCAGACGGCTGGTGCCGGTGCACAGACCCTTGATCAGCAGGATCAGATGCTTCTGCAGAATATAGAGGAGATATAATCAGTATTACACTCTGGGGAACACAATACTAATATACTGCACGGTCTGTGCTCAGCCGCGGGGCTCCGCTGTGGGGATTCGGTACTGGGTGGACTACCCGCACCCACCTGGGACACAGCGCACGCCTCATCCGGACTCTCCAGCCGCAGCAGCGAGAACTCCAGCAGAACTTTACAAGCGGCAGCTACAGACTGTAACTGATTCCTGGGAACTGGGGGCAGAGAGAACAAAAGTCCAGGTGAAGTCAAACGACGAGGGTAGAACTACAAGCACCAGCATGCCCTCCTCCATGTGGAGATACTTACTCTGGTTGCACACGGTGGTGATGTAGTGCGTGGACAGCGCCACAAAGGACGAGTAGAAAGGTTCGTATTGTTTGTCATGGTGAAGAATCTCCGATTCACTGCAAAGACAAAGAGACTCATCCTGACCTCGTCCTGCTCACAGAAGACGAGACCACGGGGAAAAGCCATCGGCCACGAGGACAGAGGTGGACTGAGTCCGGAGACTCACTCATGGACCACAAAATATGGACGCTGCACAGTGGTGTGAACGCACCCCAAGAGGCTTTCAGGAATTGATGTAAAGTGGGATCTTGCCTTAATACCAAGATTTAAAAGGGGCATTGAGAAAACCCATCGCTCAGCTGCAGCTTGTTTTATGAACACAACCTGTGCTTTAACCCCCCTCCCTGGGTCCAGTGCAGAGTCTCCACTGGTGTCTGCAGCGCTGACAACACAAAGAGCGCTGCAGGCAATCTCTGATAGCTTTTGCAACTTTTTAGAGTAAAAAAGCTTAACATCCAATAAAACATTTTACGTTAGTGTGGCCACAGAAAGAAGAATGAATTGAGGCCGACGCGTTTTATTCCCTCACCATATTAAGATCTCTGCTTGCTGTCAGTAAAAGGAAACTATAATTACTAGAGAGGAGCAAAACAGTTTTCAGAGCCCTGGTCCAGTGGTTGGGTCAGGGGTCTGTGACCACATCATGGGAGCCCTGCAAATCTCCTGCACGGTTTCTTATTTGTAGACCAGTTACGATATCGCCATCTCACTGCTGAGGGTTTGCTACAATTATACCCAGTCTGGACAATCATCTGAGCCAAGCAACACAAATACCTAACAGTTTGCTCCAATGTATCTGTCTGGAGCGCTGACTGAGGCTTCTTTATAGCCCTCCATGGCGAGGCACCAGTCAGACTGGCTCGGATATATCTGCATCCTCTGTGCCAGGAACCTGTTTACCCAACACTGTAGTAATTCACATGAAGTGGGAAGCCGGGACGCCCCGAAGTGTGAAAAATAAATATAGGCAAGTGGCTGCTCACACCCGGCCAGGGGATAAGGGGACACGGACGTACGGCGGGCCGCGCACAATCCGGGGGATACGGGGACACGGCAGGCCGCACACAATCGGGGAGCACGGACGTACGGTGGGCCGCGCACAATCCAGGGGACACAGCCGTACGGCGGGACGCGCACAATCCGGGTGATAAGGGGGTCACGGCCGTACGGCGGGCCGCACACAATCCGGGGAATACGGGGACACGGACGGCGGGCCGCACACAATCGGGGAGCACGGACGTACGGCGGGCCGCGCACAATCCAGGGGACACGGCCGTACGCGCACAATCCGGGTGATAAGGGGGTCACGGCCGTACGGCGGGCCGCACACAATCCGGGGGATACGGGGACACGGCCGTACGGCGGGCCGCACACAATCCGGGGGATACGGGGACACGGCCGTACGGCGGGCCGCACACAATCCGGGGGATACGGGGACACGGCCGTACGGCGGGCCGCACACAATCCGGGGGATACGGGGACACGGCCGTACGGCGGGCCGCACACAATCCGGGGGATACGGGGACACGGCCGTACGGCGGGCCGCACACAATCCGGGGGATACGGGGACACGGCCGTACGGCGGGCCGCACACAATCCGGGGGATACGGGGACACGGCCGTACGGCGGGCCGCACACAATCCGGGGGATAAGGGGACACGGCCGTACGGCGGGCCGCACACAATCCGGGGGATACGGGGACACGGCCGTACGGCGGGCCGCACACAATCCGGGGGATACGGGGACACGGCCGTACGGCGGGCCGCACACAATCCGGGGGATACGGGGACACGGACGTACGGCGGGCCGCACACAATCCGGGGGATACGGACGTACGGCGGGCCGCACACAATCCGGGGACACGGACGTACGGCGGGCCGCACACAATCCGGGGACACGGACGTACGGCGGGCCGCACACAATCCAGGGGATACGGGGACACGGACGTACGGCGGGCCGCACACAATCTGGGGGATCACTGAGGACGGCCAATGCAGTATCCTTCAGAGGGGCAGGAGTACGTTTATGTGGGGGGAGATGTTATCATTTGGGAAGTACAAGGGGTTGGGGGTCTTGGACACACTGAGGTGTCAGCGGTGATGCTGCAGCTGGGGCCTGGGGTTGTAGAGTGGGTGTCAGTGATCACGCTGGGTGGGGGATCGGGGAGGTGATGGGGGTATGTGATCTGTACATGGATCTGGTTGTCAGGCACCAGTGGGGGGCGCTGCAGGCCCAGGCAGCACAATGACTGGTGACCTCAGGGTGAAGTGTGGGGGTCCGCGCCCGGGCAGCCAGCGACCCAGCACAGTATTCTCGGGTTGTCAGATTTGGGGGAGGTACAATATATCTGTTGTCTGAATGCAATACATTCGCTCTGCCACAGGTCTTGTGGGGGCGCTATGTACTCAGGGGGCATTAGTGTGGGGGTAATATGGGCTGCCAGAGATGAGGAGCCGGCTGTCAGGGATGACGTCATGATGCCGCGGGTGTCAGTGGTTGTCGGGGTTCCTCAGTGTCGGTTGTCAGGGCCGCCCCCGCAGCTGTCATGGCCGCAGTGACACAGCTCTCTCCGTCCTGGCCCCGCAGCCTCCTCCCCGGCCTCCTCACCTCTCTATCACGGAGGCCAGCAGCTGCGGCAGCTCCTTCATGTCAAAAGCCGAGTATGAGGCGGAGAGAAGCGGCCGCACCGCCACCTCCCAGCCGGGGCCCGAGGAGCCGCAGCTCGACGCCATCTTCCTCCCTGACAGTGACTGAGCAGCTACCGGAAGTGACGTGTCTTTTACTGGCGAGGGGGTCATGTGACTTCCGGCTGCGACCGCCTGCTTGTGTGGCAGCCACTGAAGAGCCACATTGTTGCGGGCACTGGGATGTTTCACTCAACCCGACCGCTGCAAACCATCACTGCGCACCCAGACCGCTGCAGAGGGTCACCACACCACCTGACCATCACTGTACATGTACATTCAGACCTCTGCAGACCATCACTGCGCACCCAGACCGCTGCAGACCATCACTGCGCACCCAGACCGCTGCAGAGGGTCACCACACCACCTGACCATCACTGTACATGTACATTCAGACCTCTGCAGACCATCACTGCGCACCCAGACCGCTGCAGAGGGTCACCACACCACTAGACCATCACTGTACATGTACACTCAGACCATCACTGTTCACCTAAACCGCTGCAGAGGGTCGCCATACCATTAGACCGCTGCTGACCATCAATGTACACGTACACTCAGACCTCTGCAGACCAGCACTGCACACCCAGACCGCTGCAGTGCGTCACCACACCACCAGACCGCTGCAGACCATCACTGTACACATACACTTAGACCTCTGCAGACCATCACTGTACACCCAGACAGCTGCAGACCATCACTGTACACCCAGACCGCTGCATAGGGTTTCCATACCATCAGACCGCTGCAGACCATCACTGTACACCCAGACCGCTGCATAGGGTTTCCATACCATCAGACCGCTGCAGACCATCACTGTACACCCAGACCGCTGCATAGGGTTTCCATACCATCAGACCACTGCAGACCATCGCTGTACACCCAGACCGCTGCATAGGGTTTCCATACCATCAGACCGCTGCAGACCATCACTGTACACCCAGACCGCTGCATAGGGTTTCCATACCATCAGACCGCTGCAGACCATCACTGTACACCCAGACCGCTGCAGAGGGTCACTGATTCGGTCGATAGGGTAGGGGTACTCGGATACCGGGATGGATGGGTTACTTCGGTGGGGATCACGATTGGTCGGTTCCCGGTTCCGTGCCCTGGACCCTCAGTGAAGTGGTGGGGGTGAGGATGATGGGAGTACTGTGTCGTGACACCTCCTGTGGTAACTGGTAATATCAGTTACCAGCGCTGTGAATGGTCGCTGAGGTGATCAGCATACGGCTTGTCCGCACGCTATAGGCAATAATCACAAAGTAGGCACACACACACATTAATACTTTGTTTCAGTACCTTTCTTTTACTGATGTCCGGTAACAGGTACAGTTCAGGAGGGTAACCAGGTTTTCGGTGCAGGTAGAGATATTCACCCTGGAGATTTGTGAGGCCTCCTCTAACACTGTGTGCGTTGTTTGGGATCAGTCCTGCCTTAAGCTGAACCTGCCACCTTTTACTTTCTTTGGGGTCCTTCTCCACAGCTGACAATGAGGACCTTTCCTTGGGGCTACCAATTCTCTTTCTGGGTCCCTGGGCCTATACTTGGTCAAGTTTGGCGACTCTTTCCCCTTCTTCTTCAGGGGGAATAGATCCTCCTGATCTGTCCGGGTTTTCTATGCTATTCCTGAATTAATAGCAATCTCGGACTCCGGTGTCCGGGTGAGCTAAAGGGATAATAGTTTTATCTCTTTCTCCTTCTAGCCTCCGTCCCTCTCTCTAGGGCGCTTTCACAACACAGACCGGTTTCCTAGTTCAGGGCTTCACTGGTCCCCTGCCCACAGCTCTCTTCTTCATCCTTCCTTCACCCCCGTTTTCCAGACTAACTGCCGCTTTGCTGACTCCCTGGAAACTGACTCCTCATCCCCTCAGACCTGGGGTGGAAGGTGTTGTGTGTGCCCAAGTGTACATCTCTCCCTGCACCTATGGATCCCGTGGTAATCCCCCGCAGGGGTGCCACATTCCCCCCTAGTCAACTTCAGTCCTCCGGGACTGAAACATATTTTTTTTTTTAACAAAGATAACATTAACATTTACATTTGTAATTTGAACAGAGTCCCAAAAATAAAATTTACAATAACCAGGGATAATGGGAAAGATGGATAACCAGTCCATACAACGCTAGTCAATCTGCTGCAGGCTGTTAAAGGGAAAGTGTTTTTGCTACCACCAGTCCTGTGGCTTCGGTCCATTCTTAAAAATTTGCAAAAAGTTTCAGACGTCCCAACAGGTAAAGTCTCTTTAGGCTTAAAGATTCAAATAGACTTAATAATTCGCAATACTCAATAAAACATTTACTACGTGTGCCTCGGCGCAAGGGTCCTAGGTACTGCAGGGGCCTCTACCGGTCATAAGCACTGCAGGCCTTTTGGCCTTGGGCTCTCCCTAGACAGCTTCTTACGCCAACTTTACTCACCCTTTTTTATGTTGTGTACCTGGTGTAACCTGTTTTGGTCTACTCGTCACTCTTCTATATACTGACTTTAACTACATATTTACATTTTTGAACCTATTTACATTTCCCACTTGTTATGGTTTACTCCCTGTATCTGAGTGGTGGGTGTCCAAAATTAATACGTGATGCCCTCCGTAAAACTGGTATCCCACTGGTGCGTAAGCCTGGTGTGGAGCGAACACTACTTACTGCCCTCCGTAAAACTGGTATCCCACTGGTGCGTAAGTCTGGTGTGGAGCGAACACTACTTACTGCCCTTCGTAAAACTGGTATCCCACTGGTGCGTAAGTCTGGTGTGGAGCGAACACTACTTACTGCCCTTCGTAAAACTGGTATCCCACTGGTGCGTAAGCCTGGTGTGGAGCGAACACTACTTACTGCCCTCCGTAAAACTGGTATCCCACTGGTGCGTAAGCCTGGTGTGGAGCGAACACTACTTACTGCCCTCCGTAAAACTGGTATCCCACTGGTGCGTAAGTCTGGTGTGGAGCGAACACTACTTACTGCCCTTCGTAAAACTGGTATCCCACTGGTGCGTAAGTCTGGTGTGGAGCGAACACTACTTACTGCCCTTCGTAAAACTGGTATCCCACTGGTGCGTAAGCCTGGTGTGGAGCGAACACTACTTACTGCCCTCCGTAAAACTGGTATCCCACTGGTGCGTAAGCCTGGTGTGGAGCGAACACTACTTACTGCCCTTCGTAAAACTGGTATCCCACTGGTGCGTAAGCCTGGTGTGGAGCGAACACTACTTACTGACTCATGTGTTGGTCTACGTAGCACAGGTATGCCGGAGTGTCTTCCCACTCCCCCAGTGGGAATGGCAGGTACACCGATTGCAGGATTCCCTGGCTCGGCTGCAGCAGGTGGTTCTTCTGCTCTTGATCCTTCTACTGGTTGTGGGAATGTCAACATGGGAATTAAATATGCTCCTCTTATTTGGGGCCAATCTGCGGGTAACTCTCCTAAGATTGTCTTAATTGTCCTTGGCGTCTCTTCTTCTGGTATAGGACAAGGGATATATTCTTTTTGTTGTAAGGGTTGAGGACACTTCTTTAAGTGGTCTCGGGACACTGTTGCTGTTGTTTTTCCGTTATCCTTGCTGATTAGACAGGTTTTCTGGTTGTCAAAATTGGATGGTAATACAGTGTACGGTTCTTCTTCCCATCGATTATCTAGCTTATGAAGTCTCTTTTTCCTTTTCAAAACCAATTCTCCGGGGGTTAACGGGATTCCTTGTGCGTTTTTATTGAAATTGGTTTCTTGTCTTTCTCTGGATTTTGCTAGACTTTTCTCAATTGGTTTTTATAGATAAATAACCTGCTTCTTTCTTTCCACAGGTATTGGGCCTCTGGGGGAGCATTCTTCTCAGTTTTGGAATCCGGTTGGGTTACCAGCCTCTTCACTAGGCTCACTGCCGGATCACTATCTTGGGTCTCTTTCCATCCATAATGAGGCAGCGGGTTTAGTGCAACATCCTGACGGTTCTGGTAGATATGGGTTTCTGTCATTTTCCATTTTCTACTTTTATGGAAAGCTGGAAGTTCTATTTTCCTCCAAGTCATCTGCTTCTTCTTCAAGCCCTTGCAAATGTACTTGAGGGTTTCTGGAGAGGGCATCAGCATTTGCATTTCCACGGCCTGCTCGGTACTTGATGGTAAAGTCGTAGTTCGATAGCCGGGCCATCCAGCGCTGCTCCAATGCACCAAGTTTTGCAGTATCCAAATGTGTTAGCGGATTGTTCTCCATAAAGATGGTAAATTTTGAAGCTGCTAAGTAATGCTTGAACCTCTCCGTGACTGCCCAGACCAAGGCCAGGAACTCCAACTTAAAGGAGCTGTAATTTTCCGGGTTCCTCTCGGTAGGTCGAAGTCTTCTACTGGCATAGGCAATTACTCTTTCCTGGCCTTCTTGTATTTGGGACAGTACTGCTCCCAGGCCTACATTACTTGCATCCGTGTAGAGGACAAATGGTAGGTTATAATCTGGGTACGCCAAGATTTCCTCACCGGTCAGGGCCTGTTTCATTTGTTGGAAGGAGTCTTCTTGTTTCTTTCCCCATTCCAACGGCGGCTCTGAAGACCTTCTCTTCTTAGCTTGGCCTATTAGAAGATCTTGTGGGGGCGCTGCCATCTTCGTGTAGCCCTTAATAAATCTTCTTTAATATCTAAACAAACCTAAGAACTAACGTACCTCTCTGACGGTGGTCGGCCTCTGCCAGTCCTGGATCGCTGTCACTTTTTCCGGATCTGGTGCTACGCCATCCGCGCTGACCACATGCCCTACGTATTGGACTTTTGGCTTCAGCAGGTAACATTTAGATGGTTTGAGCTTCATTTCATACTTTGTTAGAGCTGTAAATACCTCCACCAGGTGTTCCAGATGTTCTTCATAGGTTTTGGAATACACGATGACGTCATCCAGGTATATAAAAGTACCGTCTCAAAATTCCGGTGTCCCAGGCAGCACTCCATGAGTCTCTGAAACGTCCCCGGTGCATTGCATAACCCAAATGGCATGCTATTGAATTCGCATAGGCCCATTGGTGTTGTGAAGGCTGTTTTCTCCCGGTCTTCTTCTGCAACGGAGACCTGCCAATACCCACTAGTGAGATCTAATGTGGAGAAATACTTAGCCGTCTTTAATGCAACAAGAGACTCCTCTATCCGGAGTAACGGGTACGCATCTTTGTGAGTGATCTTATTGACCTCCCTGTAATCCACACACATCCTCATAGTGCCATCCTTTTTTTTGACTAAGACTAAGGGGGCCGCCCAGGGACTCCAGCTATCTCTTATAACCCCAGCCTCCTTCATGTTCTGCAGCATCTCTTTAGCACACTGGTAGTGGTTTGGTGGGATGGGACTATGTCTCACTTTAATCCGGGGATGATCTCCTGTGGGTATGTGATGTCGTACCCTTTATCCTCCCAAAATCTAATGGATGCTTACTGAATACTTGGCTAAACTCTTGTACTACCCGGTAAACTCCTTGCTTCTGGTGGTCGGGAGTGGCATCAGTCCCTATGTGCAACTGCTGACTCCACTCCTCCAGCTGTCCCTTGGGGTTGTTGTCCTCCGCCTGACTTGACGGGGGCAAGGGCTCTAGTGTCTGTATGTTATCAGTTTTGCTATAGTAGCATACCGGGGTAGTTTCACTTCTTCCTCCCCGCGGATTGGTACTCTTCCCCTGCGTACATCCACCACCCCTCTAGCGGTCAGTGGCCTCTCAACTCCACTCTCCCCAGCTTTATTGTTACCTCTCTAAACCCCACCTGATTCAGTGGTCGACCATTAGCTGCTAAAATGACAAGACTAGAGTCTGGGGGGCTAAGATCAGCATCAGACCAAAATTGCTTGTAAAGGATATGTGGGATGGTGGTGACTTGTGACCCAGTGTCCAATAGGGCCGATGTGGGGATTCCTTCTAACGTAATGTTGAGGTACGGGCGGCCTCCCACATACCGACTACGCCAGTCATATGGGCCCTGCCATTTTATTCCTGGGGATTGGCCCGGGGACCCAGGAATCACGGGTTTAAACGACATCCTCTTGCAAAGTGGCCCGGTTTGTTGCAACGAAGGCAAACGGGTTGTCCCGAAGAATCCGTGTGGTCGGTGGCTCTGCGTCGGAATGGTGCGTTGGTACCCTGGATGGGCGACTTGTTGATCCCCTCCACGGGCGACATGGCTCTGCGTCGGAATGGTGCGTTGGTACCCTGAATGGGCGACTTGTTGATCCCCTCCACGGGCGACATGGCTCTGCGTCGGAATGGTGCTTTGGTCCTCTGCACGGGTGACTTGTTGATCCCCTCCACGGGTGACATGGCTCTGCGTCGGAATGGTGCGTTGGTCCCCTGCACGGGTGACATGGCTCTGGGTCGGAATGGTGCGTTGGTCCCCTGCACGGGTGACATGGCTCTGGGTCGGAATGGTGTGTTGGTCCCCTGCACGGGTGACATGGCTCTGCGCCGGAATGGTGCGTTGGTACCCTGAATGGGCGACTTGTTGATCCCCTCCATGGGCGACATGGCTCTGCGTTGGAATGGTGCGTTGGTCCCCTGCACGGGTGACTTGTTGATCCCCTCCACGGGTGACATGGCTCTGCGTCGGAATGGTGCGTTGGTCCCCTGCACGGGCAACATGACCTTTCTCCTCATCCACGGAACATCCTCAGGGGATTCAGCTAACTGGATTTTGCTTGGTGGTTGTGCCTCCGGTCTGGCTTGCAAGAGTTTTAACACGTAGTCCATGTTTTTGGTTAGTTGTAACACCTGATTACCCAGGTCATCAGCAGATTCGGGTGCCACAGCTTGTCCTACCGCTTCTACAGAGTCTTTAGGGGTAGGCTCTAAGTTCATGTGAGAAGTATTAACCTGTCAGGATGGAATTGCAGGTAACGGGTCTCGTAGTACAGTTACAGCATGGTCCTCCACATCTGGATGATCTAGGACCCACATGTGCACCTGCTGACGGTGAAAGTCTGATCTCAACCCATTCATAAACTGTTCTGCAAGTTCTTGCACAGTTGCTGGATCTACCTGTTTTATGGACCGGAGTGCCGCTTGTAAACGTAGGGCAAAGTCTCTGATGGTATCTTGCGGTCTCTGCTTGCATTGGTAGAATAGCATCCTTAGTTCAGACTGTGTGCGTTTTTCAATAGCAGCTTTGAGCTGATCAAACACATTTTCTATAGAGTCTCCATCAGCATGGCTCCAAGTCTCAGCTTCTAGCTCCGCCGCACCTATTAATTGTCCCTGCACAACGGAGGCTCGCTGCTCTCCTGTCATCGCACACATTTTACGTTTGAAAGCTGCTAAGGTACCGGGTTTACCTTCATACGTCGGTAACCATTTGGCCCCCGGTACATACGGCAAGGCAGTTGGCATTATCGGGGCCATCGCTCCAGATGCTGCGGCTCCTTCACCAGCGTCTTGGGCATGCCCTCCTTCAAGGTCTCGGATATTGTTTGCTTCACTCATGACGGTGCCCCCCCCCCCCCCCTAGTTAACCGTTGCCAGCCGCTACGATCAACTCCTTCAGTAACCGGGTGACTCTAAAAACGACGGGGCCATCCTCGCGCTCGAGCGACTCTCTCCCCGCTCCGTGACGCCATTTAATTTCTCGATGGCGCAGTAACGACGGCCCTTTTTACAGTCCACAAACATTCAATAAAGTCCAATTTAAGCCCACAGTACCAGGTTCTACCGGGCCCGCTATCCTGTTCGTGACGCCAATCTGATTCGGGGTGCCACAGCACCATACCATCAGACCTCTGCAGCCCATCACTGTACACCCAGACCGCTGCAGCCCATCACTGTACACCCAGACCGCTGCAGTATCACCACACACTCATTATATACACCCAGAACGCTGCAGATGATCACTGTAGATGGTCAGCACACACATCCAGACCATGACTTCACCCAGACCGTTGCAGACGGTGGCCACACACACTGGGACCGCTGCAGTCTGTCACTGCACGCACCCAGGCTATTGTTGATGGTCATTGCAGGCCATCACCTCATACACGGATACCTCTAAACAACATCACTGCACAATGATTACACTATATACCGTGTGTACATTTCCGCCTGCTGCTTTACTGCAGAGCTGTGATCTGTGCCTGCAGAGAGCCGGTAGTCTGAGCCACGCCCCCAGCCTCACCATTGGTTCAGGCTTCTTTCTCCTGTACTTCTGATTGGCTGCTATATATAAGCAGAACCGCAGCAGGTCAGCGCCTGCAGAGGACGGGATGATTGTAATGTGTGGATTATCCTTTACATATAACCCCCTTTAAAACATTGTCTTTATTAACTATGTATTAATAAATACCCTACGTGACCTCGCGGTAATAAACACCCGACGTGACCTCGCGGTAATAAACACCCGACGTGACCTCGCGGTAATAAACACCCGACGTGACCTCGCGGTAATAGATACCCTACGTGACCTCGCGGTAATAAACACCCGACGTGACCTCGCGGTAGTAAACACCCGACGTGACCTCGCGGTAGTAAACACCCGACGTGATCTCGCGGTAATAAACACCCGACGTGACCTCGCGGTAATAGACACCCGACGTGACCTCGCGGTAATAGACACCCGACGTGACCTCGCGGTAATAGACACCCGACGTGACCTCGCGGTAATAAACACCCGACGTGACCTCGCGGTAGTAAACACCCGACGTGACCTCGCGGTAATAAACACCCGACGTGACCTCGCGGTAATAGACACCCGACGTGACCTCGCGGTAATAGACACCCGACGTGACCTCGCGGTAATAGACACCCGACGTGACCTCGCGGTAATAAACACCCGACGTGACCTCGCGGTAATAGATACAAACATTACGATATATTGTGCATTACACTGAATCCTCTGCATCAACCTGGAAAATCAAAATAAGAGAAAGGACCCCCCACCGGTATTGTGACCAATGGATGAAATCCCACCCTACTGACGCTGCCTGAGCCGCGGAGGATGGCACCCGAGCGTCACGACAGAAGCCCCCCCCAATAACTGATGAGGGGAGGACGTAGCGGAGTATTTACTGTAATGTATAACAATGGAACAATAGAACAACACGCACCAATAATACAGATTTAATAAAGACAATGCTGGACATCTATTGGGGGATGGGGGTCCGCTCCGGCCACCACCGCTCTCCCCATGGAGGCCGGGCCCCTGCGGCCCTACAGTCATAAGAACACGTTCAGACAGAAGACGCTCAGGTTTTATTCTTTTCCCCAACATAAAAAAAAAAAAAATAATTGGATTTTTTTCTATGATCAGATTCTGGGGTGAAAGAAGAATTCTATAAATTACTGACACAGATAATGCGATTCCTGACACTTCCCACGCACACAGCTAGGGGGCGACCTGACGAGTACAGCCGGAAGCCTAACCTCAGCCTCACCAGTGGTTCAGACCTTCCGATAATCTGGCAGCTCCTTAGACCAAGCACCTGAAATATAGATCACAATAGAGGGGGCTTCCAGCTCAGGTGGGCGAGCAGTGGGTGACATATGAGTGCCATACCGCTCATTTTATCTGTGGACCTGCGGATGCAGGAGGCGCTGCACCCACCCCTTTAATAGTGGTAATTAAAGGGACTGGAATGGAGCAGCGGCCGCATACTCAGCTCAGCTATTCCCAGCACTTCCAAAGAGGCAGCAGCGCAGAATTTAAAGGGGTTTTTCACTTTGTTTTGCAGGAGAGGAGCCATGTTTTTCTGATCCCTTTAAAGGGAGTTTTTTCCTAATGATGGTCAGTTCGCGCTGCCGGTCCGAACTGTGCGGTTACCGACGCTGAAAGCCGCTTACAAAACAAAGAGCTTGTAAGCGCTGCGCTCCTTCCTCTAGGAGACCGGCCACCTCTGATAGGCTGCAGCGGTGATCGGTAACCTAAGCAGAAAGTACAAGTGTTATCAGCAAGAAGAGATGTTGAAAATCTAATGTGGCAGAACATCGGCCCAGAAGTCCCCCGGAAACATTCATGTCGCTCATTCACTCAACCATTCGCCCCAGTGCAGGCCCGGCCACCGGTCGGCAGTGACGTGATGGCGGGCCGGCGTGTCACAGATTCAAGTCATTTCCCAATATCCTCTCCTCCGTCATCAGAGATGGGGGGAGGTCAGTCTCTGGAGCTGGTGGTCTCGGCTTAGCGCCAGGCGCGGTTCAGCAGCTTTACTTGCGCCAGTCTCTTGGTGATCATAGTGGCGAAGACCAGGCCGATGAGGACGCTGCTGATCAGGATGTAGTCGTAGTCGTCCTTCAACACGTCAAACTGCTTGGAGGGGTAGACGCGGGTCTGGTAGATGTCCAACCCGTAAGCCACAACCTGCCGGAGACAAGAAAGGAACGTCCAAATCCGCAAAACCTCCAAAAGCCACCCCTCCACCCCCGGCCCCCCAACTTACCAGACAGGTGGACTCCAGGCCGGACGGTGCCGTGTAAATCCCCCTCATTCTGGACACGGTCTGGTTGTAGTTTATAAAGCGCTCGGCGTGGATCTGAATGTCCGGTGTGTAAGGAATCAGGTTCTCTTCTCTGCAAAGAAATGACAGGAAGTGTTATCATGGGCATCGAAGAAAAGTGTTCATCCCCCATTGAACACTTATAAAGATCTATAGACTATACAGCCCACACCGCCACCTCTCTGCAACCATGACCCCACTGATCCGGAGTACAGTGGTCTTCCAACAATAAGGGGGCTAAGATCTGTAACTAGAAGTGCGGGGCTCGGCCTCACCTCGTATACTCTGTCGGGATTTCCGGTCGTCGAGGGTCCAGTAAAGCCTTAGGAAGGGAAAGAATCGCCCCCGATGGGAGTCCGACTGCAGGAATCAAAGAAATCAGTGATAAGCGTCACTCAATACAAAGCCGTCATCAAAACAGTAAGACTTAGACAGCCGAGCATGGGGGTCCGTACTTACTGAGGATGTGTCAGCCCGGGGGGGTCCGTACTTACTGAGGACGTGTCAGCCGGGGGGAGTCTGTACTTACTGAGGACGTGTCGGCCAGGGGGTCCGTACTTACTGAGGACATGTCGGCCGGGGGAGGGGGGGGGGGTCCTGTACTTACTGAGCATGCGTCGGCCAGGGGAAACTGCACTTACAGAGGAAGGGTCGGCAGGGGGGGTCCTGTACTTACGGAGGACGTGTCGGCCGGAGGGGGTCTGTACTTACTGAGGACGTGTCGGCCGGACGGGGGGTCTGTACTTACTGAGGACATGTGTGGCCGGAGAGGGGTCCGTACTAACTGAAGACGTATCGGCATGGGGGTCCTGTACTTACTGAGCATGCGTCGGCCGAGGGGAGGGGGGTCCTGTACTTACTGAGGACGTGTCGACCCGGGGGGGTCCGTACTTGCTGAGGACGTGTCGGCCGGGGGGGTCCTGTACTTACTGAGCATGCGTCAGCCGGGTGGGGGGGTCCTGTACTTACTGAGGACGCGTCGGCCCGGGGGGTCTGTACTTACTGAGGACGTGTCAGCCCGGGGTGGTCCGTACTTACTGAGGACGTGTCGGCCCGGGGGGGTCCGTACTTACTGAGGACGTGTCGGCCGGTGGGTCCGTACTTACTAAGGACGTGTGTGGCCGGAGAGGGGTCCGTACTAACTGAGGACGTATCGGCTGGGGGGTCCTGTACTTACTGAGCATGCATCGGCCGAGGGGGGGGGGTCCTGTACTTACTGAGGACGTGTCGGCCGGTGGAATCAGTACTTACTGAGGATGTGTCGACCCGGGGGGGGGGTTCCGTACTTGCTGAGGACGTGCCGGCCGGGGGGGTCCTGTACTTACTGAGCATGCGTCAGCCGGGTGGGGGAGTCCTGTACTTACTGAGGACGTGTCGGCCCGGGGTGGTAAGTACTTACTGAGAACGTGTCGGCCAGGGGGGGTCCGTACTTACTGAGGACATGTCGGCTGGGGGGGCTCTGTACTTACTGAGGACGTTTCGGCCGGAGAGGGGTAAGTACTTACTGAGGACATTTTGGCCGGTGGGGGGGGTCCTGTACTTACTGAGCATGCGCCGGCCGGGTGGGGGAGGGTCCTGTACTTACTGAGGACGTGTCGGCCGGTGGGGTCAGTACTTACTGAGCATGCGTCGGCCGGGGGGGGTCCGTACTTACTGAGGACGTGTCGGCCGGTGGGGTCAGTACTTACTGAGGACGTGTCAGCCCGGGGGGGGGGGGATCTGTATTTACTGAGGACGTGTCGGCCAGGGGGGGTCCGTACATACTGAGGACGCGTCGGCCCGGGGTGGTCCGTACTTACTGAGGACGTGTCAGCCGGGGGGGGGTCTGTACTTACTGAGGACGCGTCGGCCGGGGGGAGGTCCGTACTTACTGAGGACATGTCGGCTCGGGGGGGTCCGTACTTACTGAGGACGTGTCGGCCCGGGGTGGTCCGTACTTACTGAGGACGTGTCGGCCCGGGGTAGTCCGTACTTACTGAGGACGTGTCGGCCCGGGGGGGTCCATACTTACTGAGGACGTGTCGGCCCGGGGGGGGTCCGTACTTACTGAGGACGTGTCGGCCCGGGGGGGTCCGTACTTACTGAGGACGTGTCGGCCCGGGGGGGTCCGTACTTACTGAGGACGTGTGTGGCCGGAGAGGGGTCCGTACTAACGGAGGACGTATCGGCCGGGGGGAGTCTGTACTTGCTGAGGACGTGTCGGCCAGGGGGTCCGTACTTACTGAGGACATGTCGGCCGGGGGGGGGGGTCCTGTACTTACTGAGCATGCGTCGGCCAGGGGAAACTGCACTTACAGAGGAAGGGTCGGCAGGGGGGGGGGGGGTCCTGTACCTACGGAGGACGTGTCGGCCGGAGGGGGGTCTGTACTTACTGAGGACGTGTCGGCCGGACGGGGGGTCTGTACTTACTGAGGACATGTGTGGCCGGAGAGGGGTAGGTCCGTACTTACTGAGGACGCGTCAGCCGGGGGAGGGGGGGGGGTCTGTACTTACTGAGGACGTGTGTGGCCGGAGAGGGGTCCGTACTAACTGAAGACGTATCGGCAGGGGGGTCCTGTACTTACTGAGCATGCGTCGGCCGAGGGGAGGGGGGTCCTGTACTTACTGAGGACGTGTCGACCCGGGGGGGGTCCGTACTTGCTGAGGACGTGTCGGCCGGGGGGGTCCTGTACTTACTGAGCATGCGTCAGCCGGGTGGGGGGGTCCTGTACTTACTGAGGACGCGTCGGCCCGGGGGGTCTGTACTTACTGAGGACGTGTCAGCCCGGGGTGGTCCGTACTTACTGAGGACGTGTCGGCCCGGGGGGGGTCCGTACTTACTGAGGACGTGTCGGCCGGTGGGTCCGTACTTACTAAGGACGTGTGTGGCCGGAGAGGGGTCCGTACTAACTGAGGACGTATCGGCTGGGGGGTCCTGTACTTACTGAGCATGCGTCGGCCGAGGGGGGGGGGTCCTGTACTTACTGAGCATGCGTCGGCCGAGGGGGGGGGTCCTGTACTTACTGAGCATGCGTCGGCCGAGGGGGGGGGGTCCTGTACTTACTGAGGACGTGTCGGCCGGTGGAATCAGTACTTACTGAGGATGTGTCGACCCGGGGGGGGGGTTCCGTACTTGCTGAGGACGTGCCGGCCGGGGGAGTCCTGTACTTACTGAGCATGCGTCAGCCGGGTGGGGGAGTCCTGTACTTACTGAGGACGTGTCGGCCCGGGGTGGTAAGTACTTACTGAGAACGTGTCGGCCAGGGGGGGGTCCGTACTTACTGAGGACATGTCGGCTGGGGGGGCTCTGTACTTACTGAGGACGTTTCGGCCGGAGAGGGGTAAGTACTTACTGAGGACATATTGGCCGGTGGGGGGGGTCCTGTACTTACTGAGCATGCGTCGGCCGGGTGGGGGAGGGTCCTGTACTTACTGAGGACGTGTCGGCCGGTGGGGGATCTGTACTTACTGAGGACGTGTCGGCCAGGGGGGGTCCGTACATACTGAGGACATATTGGCCGGTGGGGTCAGTACTTACTGAGGACATATTGGCCGGTGGGGTCAGTACTTACTGAGGACGTGTCGGCCGGTGGGGTCAGTACTTACTGAGGACATATTGGCCGGTGGGGGGGGTCCTGTACTTACTGAGCATGCGTCGGCCGGGTGGGGGAGGGTCCTGTACTTACTGAGGACGTGTCGGCCGGTGGGGGATCTGTACTTACTGAGGACGTGTCGGCCAGGGGGGGTCCGTACATACTGAGGACGCGTCGGCCCGGGGTGGTCCGTACTTACTGAGGACGTGTCGGCCCGGGGGAGTCCGTACTTACTGAGGACGTGTCAGCCGGGGGGGGGGGTCTGTACTTACTGAGGACGCGTCGGCCGGGGGGAGGTCCGTACTTACTGAGGACGTGTCGGCTCGGGGGGGTCCGTACTTACTGAGGACGTGTCGGCCCGGGGTGGTCCGTACTTACTGAGGACGTGTCGGCCCGGGGGAGTCCGTACTTACTGAGGACGTGTCGGCCCGGGGGGGTCCATACTTACTGAGGACGTGTCGGCCCGGGGGGGGTCCGTACTTACTGAGGACGTGTCGGCCCGGGGGGGTCCGTACTTACTGAGGACGTGTCGGCCCGGGGGGGGTCCGTACTTACTGAGGACGTGTCGGCCCGGGGGGGTCCGTACTTACTGAGGACGTGTGTGGCCGGAGAGGGGTCCGTACTAACGGAGGACGTATCGGCCGGGGGGTCCTGTACTTACTGAGGACGTGTCGGCCCGGGGGGGGGGGGGTCCGTACTTACTGAGGACATGTCGGCCCGGGGGGGGGGGGGCCGTACTTACTGAGGACGTGTCGGCTGGTGATGCCACGTTCGGTGATGGTGGCTTGCATGGCGCGGATGGATGAGGGGAAGATGTAGGATTGCTGCAGGACGTGGGGGAGGTGAGGTCGGTCCAGGGAGCTGAAGCTGGTGCTGTTATACTGCTCGGTCCCCTCGTACAGCTCCAGGACGGTCAGCTCACTGCGGCGAGCCTTGCTGTTCCAATACTGGTACTGGACGGGGAGAAATGAGGATGTGACCTGTGCCGGGCAGACAGAGGGGCCACACGGGTATTAGACGCTGGATCTTACCACCATCCAGTTCTCGGAGTGCACCAGGTGGACGGGACCTTTGGCTTTCCTCTGCACGGATGAGTGGATAATCCGTCCCGTCACACCATCGATGAGGTAGATTCCTATGAAGCAGCGGTCGGGGTGCGTGTCTGTGCTCTCCGTAATCAATGCCAACAAGTTGGGGTTCAAGTACTGCAAAATGGAAACAGAGATGAGCACCAAGCCCTATAGGGGGCGCTCTCATGGCACGGTGGGGATGCCCGCTCAGCTGGATCAGCAGCCGCTCTCCTCACCTTGTAGAGGACGCTGCGGTCGCCCATAACTCGCCCCTGGGAGTGAACGTGCTCGTTGGAGCGCTTCCCCTTCACCACCGTAATCCTCTGCAGCTCCGGCGGGAGCAGGATTTCCCAAATCTCCTCTGTGGAAAGATCCTGGTAGAAGAAGAAAGTGGAAAAAAAAACATCAGAAGAAATAGGAGGAGAGAGACGAACCCCCAAATGTGTCTCCACAGAGCAGGAAACCTTGTGCAGACGAAGTCCGGTGAGGATTCCCCGCTCGGCGTCCACCAGGTAGAAGAAGACGGCCGGTGACAACTCCTGCAGCTGCTGCAGAACGTACTTGGTGGATGGGAAGGGGACGACCTGGAAGAATCAGAAATCAATCACACGGTTATTCTCATAGTCCGTCACGCCGAGCTTCAATAGCGGCCATTATGGCTGTCCATCATTTTACTTAGGGTCCTGATATAATAGTGTCTCACATAGCGGGGCAGATCTGATGACTCTCAGGGAACATGTCAGCTGCGGCCATTGGTAGTCACTCAACTTCCTAAACCAGCAGGATGGAGGGGGGCGACATGGTCCTGCTCTCACCTTGTTCTGGTCGTCCAGCAGGATGGAGGGGGACGACATGGTCCTGCTCTCACCTTGTTCTGGTCGTCCAGCAGGTCGGAGGGGGACGACATGGTCCTGCTCTCACCTTGTTCTGGTCGTCCAGCAGGATGGAGGGGGACGACATGGTCCTGCTCTCACCTTGTTCTGGTCGTCCAGCAGGTCGGAGGGGGACGACACGGTCCTGCTCTCACCCTGTGCTGGTCGTCCATCAGGACGGAGGGGGGCGACACGGTCCAGCTCTCACCTTGTGCTGATCATTCAGCAGGTCGGAGGGGGAATGACATTGTCCTGCTCTCATCTTGTGCTGGTCGTCCAGCAGGTCGGAAGGGGATGACATGGTCCTGCTCTCAGCTTGTGCTGGTCGTCCAGCAGGACGGAGGGGGGACGACATGGTCCTGCTCTCATCTGAGGCTGATCGTTCCATCAGGAGGGGGACGACATGGTTTTGCTCTCACCTTGAGCAGGTCGTCCAGCAGGTCAGAGGAGGGATAACATGGTCCTGCTCTCACCATGTGCTGGTCGACCAGCAGGACGGAGTGGGGACGACATGGTCCTGCTCTGTCATCCAGCAGGACAGAGGGGGACGACATGGTCCTGCTCTCACCCTGTGCTGGTCATCCAGCAGGACGGAGGGGGATGACATGGTCCTGCTCTCACCTTGTGCTGATCATTCAGCAGATCGGAGGGGGAATGACATGGTCCTGCTCTCACCCTGTGCTGGTCGTCCATCAGGACGGAGGGGGACGACACGGTCCAGCTCTCACCTTGTGCTGATCATTCAGCAGGTCGGAGGGGGAATGACATTGTCCTGCTCTCATCTTGTTCTGGTCGTCCAGCAGGTCGGAAGGGGATGACATGGTCCTGCTCTCAGCTTGTGCTGGTCGTCCAGCAGGACGGAGGGGGGATGACATGGTCCTGCTCTCACCTGAGGCTGATCGTTCCATCAGGAGGGGGACGACATGGTTTTGCTCTCACCTTGAGCTGGTCGTCCAGCAGGTCAGAGGAGGGATAACATGGTCCTGCTCTCACCTTGTGCTGGTCGTCCAGCAGGACGGAGTGGGGACGACATGGTCCTGCTCTGTCATCCAGCAGGACAGAGGGGGACGACATGGTTCTGCTCTCACCTTGTGCTGATCGTTCAGCAGGTCGGAGGGGAACAACATGGTTCTGCTCTCACCTTCTGTTGGTCGTCCAGCAGGAGCAGCACTTTGGCATAGTCGTGGTCCATTATAGGGAGCAGTAGGGACTGAAGGATGGGTCGCTGCAGGGGGGGAGGGCTCATCTGACTCAGCTTTCCAAAAATAGGGTTAAAGACGTAGATAGATGTGATGGCTGCCTCCTGAAAAAAAAAACAAAACAGGATATTGTCGATATGGTAAGAGAAGACAAACGCGATCTTCACTGAGGGAATGCACAGATATCTGATAGATGAGGGTCTCTTCATTATCTCGAGCACAGGGGTCCCAGCAGGGACTCAGTAACGGAGAGGAGGTTGCACACACAAGCTCCAGAGATTGCTGAGACACGAATCATCTCCACTTTACATGATAATCTCAGCTCTGCTACATATGATGTTCTGGACCATGATGGAGCAGATGTCCCGGACCATAATGGCGCAGATGTCCCCACCTTATCCTTCACCAGCAGGGTACACTGCGGAGGGTGAGGGAAGTGAGCCGTCGTCCTCTGCACCACGAGCTTGAAGGAGGCGGCGGGCTTAACCCCCGGCAGGTAAAACTTCCACAGGATGCTGCCGGAGCTGCTCTCTATCCCAAAAAGCTGCAGGTATAGAAAAAAAAAACAAACAACGTCAGACACAGAAATGAACCGATCGGTGGCAGATAACATTGCCGCATGGCGCCGAGCAGCAGAGCCGGACGTCTCACCTTCCCGGAGGACGTCACCATCACCATCATCTTCTGCAGGTTGAAGTCGTCTCTGGCCAGCGTGTCCACGTTGATCTCGTTGCGGATCTGGCTGCGCGGCTTCCGGGCGTCGCAGAACATCTTCCACAAGTGAGCGCTCCAGGACTGCAGCAAGATCAACTGGGAGGACAATCGTTTAAACACCATTCCCAGGAGACCGTCTGCAGGGGCGAGAGGAAGGCGGCGAGATTAACAGCAGATACAATCCTTTCCTGCTCCAGTCGTCCGTGCCGGCACCTGCAGCGACGGCGTCTCGTGCATCATTCATCTGCCGGCAAATGCACCTGACGACATCGCTGCAAGGTCAGCGGAGGAGTCCGGAGTAGTGAGGACTTTTCGACCATTTCCTACTTTGCACAATATTAATTTGGATGACATCCGAACCGTAAAGGCTGACGTCGCTTACAGCAACCAATGGAGCAACTAAAGGGTTAATACGGGTCAGCGTTACCTTGAATAGCTGCTTCCAGTGCGGCATAAAAAGAATAAAGAAGAAAAGGTCTTATAATAGAAACAGTAAGAAAGTTTCCCCCAGAAAGGCCATCATTGTGCCGCCAACCCCTGTACCTGCTTTCTTGCCAAATTCTCCTTCCAGCTCAGCCTGGGCCCCGGTAAGCGGCAAATCCACCATTTCCATAGTGATGACGTCGGCCAGCGACTCCTCTCGTAGCCACAAGGTCTTCCCTGCCGATAATATAGAAGAATAGTAAGCTAATGGAAAGATGGCCGCCAATAATCTGCAATCTACAGCTGCAGTCACAGGGGTCACCTGGCTGGTGCAGGAACAAGAGCTGGTTGTCCTCAGTCTGCACCAAAGCTCTATAACCCACCGAGTCGTCCTTTTTCAGGAAAAGCTGCAGGTACAACTGGGAAAACACGGAGGAAGTCAGGAAAGAGGACGATGAGAAAGCGAGAGAGGAGAGGTGGAGACGCTCACATCGTCCGGCCTCACGCAGCTCTGCTCCAGCGTGAAGGTCATGGTGGTGTCCAGGAGCCTCCGGCCGCTGTCCGCCATGTACAGGCTGATGGTATAGGTCTGTCCGGGGCACGACCAGGCGTCCTGCACAGAACAGATGTGAGGTTACAGGACGCAGAGTTATGGGACGCAGAGTTATGGGACGCAGAGTTATGGGACGCAGAGTTATGGGACGCAGAGTTATGGGACGCCGGGTTATGGGACGGTTATCAATCACTGAGGCTCCGGGAGATATAACGGCAGAGTTACCTGCGAGCAGCTCAGTCCGGACGGGATCTCCACCTCGGGTATTTTCTGCTTTGGGAAAGGAAAAATATATGAGAAACGCCGGATCCAGGTGTAAATTATACATAAGAAGCATCATACGCTGCAATTGTAACAAACCTGCAGCTGCAAGAAGTAATCGGTCTACAACAAGAGGTTTACAGCCGCTCACATTAATAAGGATAATTGGAGATGGGTCACTCACCGCGTCCGTCTTGCATTGCAGGACTGCAGCCACCGTCTTGTCACTCGTTGAAGCAAAAGTGACCGAATACGCCTAAAAAAAAAAAAAGAGAAAAGTTACAAAACAAGTCTGGAAACGGCAAGTCCTGCAAATATCGCACTGGAATCTGCTACTGAAGTAAACTGGGGATATTTCAACTTTGCAAGTGGGGGCGCTGTTGCATTGGTGCCTATGCAGTACTGCTGGTAAAAAGCGGTACTGCAGGTGACAGGAATAATGCAATAATTACAAAATATTAAAGATTAAAGGGGTATTCTCAAGTTTGGACGTAATCAGTAACCACGGGATAGGGAATAACATCCTGAATGATGTGGGTTCAACACGACAACTCAGAAAAGCCATGTGTGAACAGTTTCATGCGCACTACCAGCTCCATTCATTAATGGCCAGCTTCGGTACTCGAATAAGAATGACTGGAGCGGCAGTGCACATGATCGACCATTACTCCCCTTCTTGGGGAGCGATCAGGAAGTCATCCCCCATTCCATGAATAACTTCCAAACATATCAATACCCCTTTAAAGGAAACCTGGTATGTAGTAATAATCTGCAGAAAAGGAAAATCCTCACGTGGGAGAAATCCCGCAGAGGGGTGAGGATCCCGTCTCGATACTGCATCAGCAAGAAGCGGCGTGGAGATATCTGGAGGAAGAACTGCGGCAGTGCAGGTCCCGTGGTTGTACGTGGCGCCGTCACGACTCCGAGCTCAGTAATGTCATCAATCGCTTCCACCCCGAGGGCCTAAGATAAGAACATGGCAGTCACCACGTATCATACAGACAACCCTATGTAAGCAATCAGCCATCGTGTACAGCTATCTGTTATTCCCTGTTGTCATCCACTTCAGGCTCGGTGTAGTGTTCATCTTGTGATGATGTGGGGGGCTGACCTGCAGGTGATGCTGAGTGGTCTCCTCCCCGGACACCAGGGACAAGGTATGGAGGGAGGCAGTGACGGTGTCCACACAGACCAGGACGCCCTCCGTGACGATCCCACACGCCCCGTGTAGAGTACGGAGCCAGTGAGTGGGCACCTGAACCTGCAAAGACAACGGTCAGTGGTCAGGACACAATAAGACCACCGGCAGGACTAACCGCTGCAGACGGTCACCAACCTGCTGACTGATCGATCCATCATCCACGCTATACGTCAGGATCCGGATGTGATCATCGGGGACAATTCCCACCACATGAACGACCCCTTTGTAGGAGGAATGAAGCAGCTGGTACTGGACAACGCCACTGGGGATAGGAAAAAAATACACAAAAAAAATTTCAAGAAACATTTTTGTTCATAAACCAAACTGGGTGCAATGAAGAGAGAGTCCGGCGGCTGACAGCAGAGACCGTCCCCCATGTAGTAAAAACTATCACTGTACCTGTCCGGCAGAGGTTCGGACCACTTCATGTGCCCATTGGACAGATAGTGAAGGGATAAAGCAGAGTTCTTCAGCACCGCAACGTATCGTGCCGAGTCCTGAGCTCCAGCAAAACCGGCCGCCTGGAAACTACAGAAATACAACACGTCATCATGTATAGAAACCAGCAGGGGGCAGTGTGATGGGCGCACAGCAGAGGAGCGTATCAGGCCGGTCATCACAATTTATACAGGGTTAGTCCGGTGTAATAGTGAAGCAAAGCCTTCTGCTTGTCTCATAATTTACTTACCTGCCGGGCTCTAGAAGAGCTTCCCAGTTGAGACCCCCAATGTTAACCTCCCAAGAGCGTAAAACACGACCACCCGAAATAGTGATGGCATCTGAAGAAAAAAAAAAAGCATTTGAAACGCGTCAGTATATCACCAGTGGGGGCGCTGTTGCATTGATGTTTATGGGAAAAATTTAATGATTGATGTGGTGAGAAGCGGTACTGCAGTAAAGGAAGAGTCATGGTCAGCATGTAGCACACGGGCAGATTCTGACCGGGGAACAACTTAGGTCATAAAGGAACATGCAGTCACCGCAGCTGGGAACGTAATCAGTTCATCACAATGCAGAACAGCAACTCAAAAGAAGAGCTGCAGTGTAAAGCAAGGAGAACAAAGAGGACCAGTCTGGGCCTCTGATACAACAAGTGAATGCCTGACTGGCTTAGACAAAGCAGCTAAGGATAAAATACTCGACACTTACCCTGCCCGTACATCAGCAGCGCATCCACGGCGCCCTCCACGGTGTCCTTGTCTATGTGACGCCACACTGCAGGAGAGAGAGGCGGTCAGGGGCGCCAGGCCGGGGGGCTGAGCAGGGGCGCCAGGCCGGGGGGCCGAGCAGGGGCGCCAGGCCGGGGGGCCGAGCAGGGGCGCCAGGCCGGGGGGCCGAGCAGGGGCGCCAGGCCGAGCAGGGGCGCCAGGCCGGGGGGCCGAGCAGGGGCGCCAGGCCGGGGGGCCAGGCCGGGGGGCCGAGCAGGGGAGCCAGGCCGGGGGGCCGAGCAGGGGCGCCAGGCCGGGGGGCCGAGAAGGGGCGCCAGGCCGGGGGGCCGAGAAGGGGCGCCAGGCCGGGGGGCCGAGCAGGGGCGCCAGGCCGGGGGGCCGAGAAGGGGCGCCAGGCCGGGGGGCCGAGAAGGGGCGCCAGGCCGGGGGGCCGAGAAGGGGCGCCAGGCCGGGGGGCCGAGAAGGGGCGCCAGGCCGGGGGGCCGAGAAGGGGCGCCAGGCCGGGGGGCCGAGAAGGGGCGCCAGGCCGGGGGGCCGAGAAGGGGCGCCAGGCCGGGGGGCCGAGAAGGGGCGCCAGGCCGGGGGTCGCGCAGCGATATCAGACAATGAAGAGAAACTCACAGATGTCGCCCGTGCGCGAGTTCAAGGCCACGATCACGTTCTTCTCGGTGGCGGCGATCAGCTTCTTGGCTCCTGGTCCGGACTCGAGTGCAGCAAACTTCATCCGCCCGACATACTGCTGCCGCCTGCAACATGGAGGGAAGGTGCCACCATCAGCCGCACACACCGCACATCACAGGGATATGGGGGCACAGCTGTAATCAGGGGGCTACACAGAGAACCCCAACTGCAGCCGTAACCAGGAGAAGGGGCTCACTGCAGATATAATGTAAGTGACCAACAGGCACCTAGGGGCATCCGTACACCTGCCGCACCTACGGGGGAGATCAGTACACCCGCCGCACCTACGGGGGAGATCCGTACACCCGCAGCACCTACGGGGGAGATCCGTACACCCGCAGCACCTACGGGGGAGATCCGTACACCCGCAGCACCTACGGGGGAGATCCGTACACCCGCAGCACCTACGGGGGAGATCCGTACACCCGCAGCACCTACGGGGGAGATCCGTACACCCGCAGCACCTACGGGGGAGATCCGTACACCCGCAGCACCTACGGGGGAGATCCGTACACCCGCAGCACCTACGGGGGAGATCCGTACACCCGCAGCACCTACGGGGGAGATCCGTACACCCGCAGCACCTACGGGGGAGATCCGTACACCCGCAGCACCTACGGGGGAGATCCGTACACCCGCAGCACCTACGGGGGAGATCCGTACACCCGCAGCACCTACGGGGGAGATCCGTACACCCGCAGCACCTACGGGGGAGATCCGTACACCCGCAGCACCTACGGGGGAGATCCGTACACCCGCAGCACCTACGGGGGAGATCCGTACACCCGCAGCACCTACGGGGGAGATCCGTACACCCGCAGCACCTACGGGGGAGATCCGTACACCCGCAGCACCTACGGGGGAGATCCGTACACCCGCAGCACCTACGGGGGAGATCCGTACACCCGCAGCACCTAGGGGGGATCCGTACACCTCTCATCTCTGGGGGATGGGCTATTGCTCTCCTCCTGTCACTTCCCACCTCTGGGGGGCGCTCTCCCTCACATGTCAGGAAGCACAGCTCTGGATGCCCCGGACGGTGCCGGTTTTCCCCCGGTGGCTGCAGTCTCTCTTCCTCGCTTTCCTCCCGCACTCACCAGTCAAACTTGCCCACTTGATCCTCGTAGACTGCGGCGCTGACGGTGGCGGAAAGCAGCAGCAGCCCGAGCTGCACCACGGCCGCCATGACAGCGCAGAGCCGGCCAGTCCTCCAGCTCACCATAGAGCCCGGCAGTGAGCAGAGCGCCCGCGCAGCACCATAGAGACGGACCGGAAGCTCCAGTCACCGCGCGGAGAGGACGCGGGTAGAGAGTCCACCGGCGGCCGCCTGTCTGCCTGCAGCTCCCTGCTCCGTTACCGAACGGCTCTCCTCAGAAACCGTGTGTGATTGTTGTGTGTACGAGGCCGGGACATCAGAAAATGCACCGGGGGCTGAATAGCAGGCAGTGAGATAGACAGACCTGTCCCCCATAATGCAGCGCGCCGCCGGGGGCCTCACACATCCAGTCTGAGCTACACGTGAATGAGAGCAGAAATATGCCTAAGTCCAAGCGTGACAAGAAAGGTGAGGGGCTCCCGGGGCCACAGCTGTATGACGGGGGCCTGAGCTGGGACATGACTGATCTCTGCTGTTAATTCCCAGTGTTCCTGACCAAGACCAGCAAGAAGGGTCTGGAGGTGAAGCAGAGCCTGATCCAGGAGGTGAGCGGAGGCCGAACACCGGGAGACTGGGGGCCCTCCACAAGTGTATAGTGTCCCCCGCCCCCCCCATCCTCAGGAGTATAATGTCCCCCCCCCCCATCCTCAGGAGTATAATGTCGTTGTCCCCCCCCCCCCCCCCATCCTCAGGAGTATAATGTCGTCGTCGTCGTCCCCCGTCCTCAGGAGTATAATCTCGTCCCCGTTCCCCCCCCCCCCCCATCCTCAGAAATATAATGTCGTCCCTATCCCCCCCCCACCCCCCCCCCCTCCATCCTCAGGAGTATGTCGTCGTCCCCTTCCTCAGGAGTATAATGTCGTGTGTCCCCCCCCCCCCATCCTCAGAAGTATAATGTCTTCCCTGTCCCCCCCCCCCCTATCCTCAGGAGTATAATGTCATCCCCGTCCCGTCCCCCTATCCTCAGAAGTATAATGTCCCTGTTCCCCCCCCCCCCCATCCTCAGAAGTATAATGTTGTCCCCGTCCACAGGAGTGTAATGTCGTCCCTGTCCCCCCATCCTCAGGAGTATAATGTCGTCCCTGTCCCCCCCCCCCCCCCCCCCCCCATCCTCAGGAGTATAATGTCGTCCCTGTGTCCCCCCCCCCCATCCTCAGGAGTATAATGTCGTCCCTGCCCCCCCCCCCCCATCCTCAGAAGTATAATGTTGTCCCCGTTCCCCCTCCCCCCATCCCCCCATCCTCAGGAGTATAATGTTGTCCCCGTTCCCCCCCCTCCCCATCCTCAGGAGTATAATGTCGTCCCCGTTCCCCCCACCCCGTCCTCAGGAGTATAATGTCGTCCCCCCCCACCCCCCCGTCCTCAGGAGTATAATGTCGTCCCCCCCCCACCCCCTCGTCCTCAGGAGTATAATGTCGTCCCCGTTCCCCCCCCCCCCTCAGGAGTGTAATGTCGTCCCCGTTCCCCCCCCCCCCATCCTCAGAAGTATAATGTCCCCCCCGTCCCGTCCTCAGAAGTATAATGTCGTCCCTATCCCCCCCCCACCCCCCCCTCCATCCTCAGGAGTATAATGTCGTCGTCGTCCCCCCCCCCCCCCCCCCCCGTCCTCAGGAGTATAATGTCGTCGTCGTCCCCCCCCCCGTCCTCAGGAGTATAATGTCGTCCCCGTCGTCCCCCCCCCCCCCCCCCCCCCCCGTCCTCAGGAGTATAATGTCGTCCCCCCCCCATCCTCAGGAGTATAATGTCGTCCCCGTTCCCCCCCCCCCCATCCTCAGAAGTATAATGTCGTCCCCGTTCCCCCCCCCCCCCCATCCTCAGAAGTATAATGTCGTCCCCGTTCCCCCCCCCCCCCCATCCTCAGGAGTATAATGTCGTCTTCCCCCCCCCCCCATCCTCAGGAGTATAATGTCGTCCCCCCCCCATCCTCAGGAGTATAATGTCGTCCCCGTTCCCCCCCTCCCCCCATCCTCAGGAGTATAATGTCGTCGTCCCCCCCCCGTCCTCAGGAGTGTAATGTCGTCCCCGTTCCCCCCCCATCCTCAGGGGTATAATGTCGTCGTCCCCCCCCCATCCTCAGGAGTATAATGTCGTCCCCGTTCCCCCCCCCCCCCATCCTCAGGAGTATAATGTCGTCGTCCCCCCCCGTCCTCAGGAGTATAATGTCGTCCCCGTCCCCCCCCCCCCCCCCCCATCCTCAGGAGTATAATGTCGTCCCTATCCCCCCCCCCTCCATCCTCAGGAGTATAATGTCGTCGTCCCCCCCCCCCCCCGTCCTCAGAAGTATAATGTCGTCCCCGTCCCCCCCCCCCCCTATCCTCAGGAGTATAATGTCGTCCCCGTTTCCCCCTTTCCCCCCCCCCCCCATCCTCAGGAGTATAATGTCGTCCCCGTTTCCCCCCCCCCCCCCATCCTCAGGAGTATAATGTTGTCCCCGTTCCCCCCCCCCCCCCCATCCTCAGGAGTATAATGTCCCGTCCCCCCGTCCTCAGAAGTATAATGTCGTCCCCGTTCCCCCCCCCCCCCCCCCCCCCATCCTCAGGAGTGTAATGTTGTCCCCGTTCCCCCCCCCCCCCCCCCCATCCTCAGGAGTATAATGTCGTCCCCGTCCCCCCACCCCGTCCTCAGAAGTATAATGTCGTCCCCGTTCCCCCCCCCCCCCCATCCTCAGGAGTATAATGTTGTCCCCGTTCCCCCCCCCCCCCATCCTCAGGAGTATAATGTCGTCCCCGTCCCCCCACCCCGTCCTCAGAAGTATAATGTCGTCCCCCCCCCATCCTCAGGAGTATAATGTTGTCCCCGTTCCCCCCCCCCCCCCATCCTCAGGAGTATAATGTTGTCCCCGTTCCCCCCCCCCCCCCCCCCATCCTCAGGAGTATAATGTCGTCCCCGTCCCCCCACCCCGTCCTCAGAAGTATAATGTTGTCCCCGTTCCCCCCCCCCCCCATCCTCAGGAGTATAATGTTGTCCCCTTCCCCCCCCCCCCCATCCTCAGGAGTATAATGTTGTCCCCGTTCCCCCCCCCCCCCATCCTCTGGAGTATAATGTTGTCCCCGTTCCCCCCCCCCCCCCATCCTCTGGAGTATAATGTTGTCCCCGTTCCCCCCCCCCCATCCTCAGGAGTATAATGTCGTCCCCGTCCCCCCCCCCGTCCTCAGAAGTATAATGTCGTCCCCGTTCCCCCCCCCCCCCCCCCATCCTCAGGAGTATAATGTTGTCCCCGTTCCCCCACCCCCCCATCCTCAGGAGTATAATGTTGTCCCCGTTCCCCCCCCCCCCCCCATCCTCAGGAGTATAATGTTGTCGCCCCCCCCCCCCATCCTCAGGAGTATAATGTCGTCCCCGTTCCCCCCCCCCCCCCATCCTCAGGAGTGTAATGTTGTCCCCGTTCCCCCCCCCCCCCATCCTCAGGAGTATAATGTCGTCCCCGTCCCCCCCCCCCCCATCCTCAGGAGTGTAATGTCGTCCCCGTTCCCCCCCCCCCATCCTCAGGAGTATAATGTCGTCCCCGTCCCCCCACCCCCATCCTCAGAAGTATAATGTCGTCCCCGTTCCCCCCCCCCCCCCATCCTCAGGAGTATAATGTTGTCCCCGTTCCCCCCCCCCCCCCATCCTCAGGAGTATAATGTTGTCCCCGTTCCCCCCCCCCCCCCCCATCCTCAGGAGTATAATGTCGTCCCCGTCCCCCACCCCCATCCTCAGAAGTATAATGTCGTCCCCGTCCCCCTCCCCCCCATCCTCAGGAGTATAATGTTGTCCCCGTTCCCCCCCCCCCCCATCCTCAGGAGTATAATGTTGTCCCCGTTCCCCCCCCCCTCATCCTCAGGAGTATAATGTTGTCCCCGTTCCCCCCCCCCCCCATCCTCAGGAGTGTAATGTTGTCCCCGTTCCCCCCCCCCCCCCATCCTCTGGAGTATAATGTCGTCCCCGTCCCCCCACCCCGTCCTCAGAAGTATAATGTCGTCCCCGTTCCCCCCCCCCCCCATCCTCAGGAGTATAATGTTGTCCCCGTTCCCCCCCCCCCCCCCCCATCCTCAGGAGTGTAATGTCGTCCCCGTCCTCAGAAGTATAATGTCGTCGTCCCCCCCCCCCGTCCTCAGAAGTATAATGTTGTCCCCGTTCCTCCCCCCCCCCCCCATCCTCAGGAGTATAATGTTGTCCCCGTTCCCCCCCCCCTCCCCATCCTCAGGAGTATAATGTCGTCCCCGTTCCCCCCACCCCGTCCTCAGGAGTATAATGTCGTTCCCCCCCCCCATCCTCAGGAGTATAATGTCGTCGTCCCACCCCCTCGTCCTCAGGAGTATAATGTCATCCCCGTCCCCCCCCCACCCCCCCGTCCTCAGGAGTATAATGTCGTCCCCGTTCCCCCCCCCCCCCCCCCTCAGGAGTGTAATGTCGTCCCCGTTTCCCCCCCCCATCCTCAGAAGTATAATGTCCCCCCCGTCCCGTCCTCAGAAGTATAATGTCGTCCCTATCCCCCCCCCCACCCCCCCCTCCATCCTCAGGAGTATAATGTCGTCGTCCCCCCCCCCCCCCGTCCTCAGAAGTATAATGTCGTCGTCCCCCCCCCCCGTCCTCAGGAGTATAATGTCGTCGTCCCCCCCCCCCCGTCCTCAGGAGTATAATGTCGTCGTCCCCCCCCCATCCTCAGGAGTATAATGTTGTCCCCCCCCCCCCCCCCCCATCCTCAGAAGTATAATGTTGTCCCCGTCCCCCCCATCCTCAGGAGTATAATGTCGTCCCCGTCCCCCCCACTCCGTCCTCAGAAGTATAATGTTGTCCCCGTTCCCCCCCCCCCATCCTCAGGAGTATAATGTTGTCGTCGTCCCCCCCCCCCGTCCTCAGAAGTATAATGTCGTCGTCCCCCCCCCCCATCCTCAGGAGTATAATGTTGTCCCCCCCCCCCCCATCCTCAGGAGTATAATGTTGTCCCCGTCCCCCCCCCCCCCCCCATCCTCAGGAGTATAATGTTGTCCCCGTCCCCCCGTCCCCCCCATCCTCAGGAGTATAATGTCGTCCCCGTCCCCCACCCCGTCCTCAGAAGTATAATGTTATCCCCGTTCCCCCCCCCCCATCCTCAGGAGCATAATGTTGTCCCCGTTCCCCCCCCCCCCCCCATCCTCAGGAGTATAATGTTGTCCCCGTTCCCCCCCCCCCCCCATCCTCAGGAGTGTAATGTTGTCCCCGTTCCCCCCCCCCCCATCCTCTGGAGTATAATGTCGTCCCCGTCCCCCACCCCGTCCTCAGAAGTATAATGTTAATGTCGTCCCCGTTTCCCCCCCCCCCCCCATCCTCAGGAGTATAATGTTGTCCCCGTTCCCCCCCCCATCCTCAGGAGTATAATGTCCCCCCCCCCCCCCCCCCGTCCTCAGAAGTATAATGTTGTCCCCGTTCCCCATCCTCAGGAGTATAATGTTGTCTCCGTTCCCCCCCCTCCCCATCCTCAGGAGTATAATGTCGTCCCCGTTCCCCCCACCCCGTCCTCAGGAGTATAATGTCGTCCCCCCCCCCACCCCCTCGTCCTCAGGAGTATAATGTCGTCCCCCCCCCCCCCCCCCCCGTCCTCAGGAGTATAATGTCGTCCCCGTTCCCCCCCCCCCCCCCTCAGGAGTGTAATGTCGTCCCCGTTTCCCCCCCCCCATCCTCAGAAGTATAATGTCCCCCCCGTCCCGTCCTCAGAAGTATAATGTCGTCCCTATCCCCCCCCCCCTCCATCCTCAGGAGTATAATGTCGTCGTCCCCCCCCCCCCCCCCCCCGTCCTCAGGAGTATAATGTCGTGTCCCCCCCCCCGTCCTCAGGAGTATAATGTCGTGTCCCCCCCCCCCCCCCCCCCGTCCTCAGGAGTATAATGTCGTCGTCCCGTCCCCCCCCCCCCGTCCTCAGGAGTATAATGTCGTCCCCGTTCCCCCCCCCCCCCCCGTCCTCAGGAGTATAATGTCGTCCCCGTTCCCCCCCCCCCCCGTCCTCAGGCGTATAATGTCCCCCCCGTCCCCCCCCCCCCCCCCCCGTCCTCAGGAGTATAATGTCGTCCCCGTTCCCCCCCCCCCCCCCCTCAGGAGTGTAATGTCGTCCCCGTTTCCCCCCCCCCCATCCTCAGAAGTATAATGTCCCCCCCGTCCCGTCCTCAGAAGTATAATGTCGTCCCTATCCCCCCCACCCCCCCCTCCATCCTCAGGAGTATAATGTCGTCGTCGTCGTCCCCCCCCCCCCCCCCGTCCTCAGGAGTATAATGTCGTCGACCCCCCCCCCCCCCCCCCCGTCCTCAGGAGTATAATGTCGTCGTCGTCCCCCCCCCCCCCGTCCTCAGGAGTATAATGTCGTCCCCCCCCCCGTCCTCAGGAGTATAATGTCGTCCCCCCCCCCCCCCCCCCCGTCCTCAGGAGTATAATGTCGTCGTCGTCCCCCCCCCCCGTCCTCAGGAGTATAATGTCGTCGTCCCCCCCCCCCCCGTCCTCAGGAGTATAATGTCGTCGTCCCCCCCCCCCCGTCCTCAGGAGTATAATGTCGTCGTCCCCCTCCCCGTCCTCAGGAGTATAATGTCGTCGTCGTCGTCCCCCCCCCCGTCCTCAGGAGTATAATGTCGTCGTCGTCGCCCCCCCCCCCGTCCTCAGGAGTATAATGTCGTCCCCGTTCCTCCCCCCCCCATCCTCAGGAGTATAATGTCGTCCCCGTTCCCCCCACCCCGTCCTCAGGAGTATAATGTCGTTCCCCCCCCCCATCCTCAGGAGTATAATGTCGTCGTCCCACCCCCTCGTCCTCAGGAGTATAATGTCATCCCCGTCCCCCCCCACCCCCCCGTCCCTCAGGAGTATAATGTCGTCCCCGTTCCCCCCCCCCCCCCCCGCAGGGAGTGTAATGTCGTCCCCGTTTCCCCCCCCCATCCTCAGAAGTATAATGTCCCCCCGTCCCGTCCTCAGAAGTATAATGTCGTCCCTATCCCCCCCCCCCACCCCCCCCTCCATCCTCAGGAGTATAATGTCGTCGTCCCCCCCCCCCCGTCCTCAGAAGTATAATGTCGTCGTCCCCCCCCCCCCCCCGTCCTCAGGAGTATAATGTCGTCGTCCCCCCCCCCCCATCCTCAGGAGTATAATGTTGTCCCCCCCCCCCCCCCCCCATCCTCAGAAGTATAATGTTGTCCCCGTCCCCCCCATCCTCAGGAGTATAATGTCGTCCCCGTCCCCCCCACTCCGTCCTCAGAAGTATAATGTTGTCCCCGTTCCCCCCCCCCCATCCTCAGGAGTATAATGTTGTCGTCGTCCCCCCCCCCGTCCTCAGAAGTATAATGTCGTCGTCCCCCCCCCCCATCCTCAGGAGTATAATGTTGTCCCCCCCCCCCCATCCTCAGGAGTATAATGTTGTCCCCGTCCCCCCCCCCCCCCCATCCTCAGAGTATAATGTTGTCCCCGTCCCCCCCATCCTCAGGAGTATAATGTCGTCCCCGTCCCCCCACCCCGTCCTCAGAAGTATAATGTTATCCCCGTTCCCCCCCCCCATCCTCAGGAGCATAATGTTGTCCCCGTTCCCCCCCCCCCCCCCCATCCTCAGGAGTATAATGTTGTCCCCGTTCCCCCCCCCCCCCCATCCTCAGGAGTGTAATGTTGTCCCCGTTCCCCCCCCCCCCATCCTCTGGAGTATAATGTCGTCCCCGTCCCCCCACCCCGTCCTCAGAAGTATAATGTCGTCCCCGTTTCCCCCCCCCCCCCCATCCTCAGGAGTATAATGTTGTCCCCGTTCCCCCCCCCATCCTCAGGAGTATAATGTCCCCCCCCCCCCCCCCCGTCCTCAGAAGTATAATGTTGTCCCCGTTCCCCATCCTCAGGAGTATAATGTTGTCTCCGTTCCCCCCCCTCCCCATCCTCAGGAGTATAATGTCGTCCCCGTTCCCCCCACCCCGTCCTCAGGAGTATAATGTCGTCCCCCCCCCCACCCCCTCGTCCTCAGGAGTATAATGTCGTCCCCCCCCCCCCCCCCCGTCCTCAGGAGTATAATGTCGTCCCCGTTCCCCCCCCCCCCCCCCTCAGGAGTGTAATGTCGTCCCCGTTTCCCCCCCCCATCCTCAGAAGTATAATGTCCCCCCCGTCCCGTCCTCAGAAGTATAATGTCGTCCCTATCCCCCCCCCCCTCCATCCTCAGGAGTATAATGTCGTCGTCCCCCCCCCCGTCCTCAGGAGTATAATGTCGTGTCCCCCCCCCCCCGTCCTCAGGAGTATAATGTCGTGTCCCCCCCCCCCCCCCCGTCCTCAGGAGTATAATGTCGTCGTCCCGTCCCCCCCCCCCCCGTCCTCAGGAGTATAATGTCGTCCCCGTTCCCCCCCCCCCCCGTCCTCAGGAGTATAATGTCGTCCCCGTTCCCCCCCCCCCCCCGTCCTCAGGCGTATAATGTCCCCCCCGTCCCCCCCCCCCCCCCCCGTCCTCAGGAGTATAATGTCGTCCCCTGTTCCCCCCCCCCCCCCCCTCAGGAGTGTAATGTCGTCCCCGTTTCCCCCCCCCCCATCCTCAGAAGTATAATGTCCCCCCGTCCCGTCCTCAGAAGTATAATGTCGTCCCTATCCCCCCCACCCCCCCTCCATCCTCAGGAGTATAATGTCGTCGTCGTCGTCCCCCCCCCCCCCCGTCCTCAGGAGTATAATGTCGTCGACCCCCCCCCCCCCCCCCCCCGTCCTCAGGAGTATAATGTCGTCGTCCCCCCCCCCCCCCGTCCTCAGGAGTATAATGTCGTCCCCCCCCGTCCCCCCCCCCGTCCTCAGGAGTATAATGTCGTCGTCCCCCCCCCCCCCCGTCCTCAGGAGTATAATGTCGTCGTCGTCCCCCCCCCCCGTCCTCAGGAGTATAATGTCGTCGTCCCCCCCCCCCGTCCTCAGGAGTATAATGTCGTCGTCCCCCCCCCCCCGTCCTCAGGAGTATAATGTCGTCGTCCCCCTCCCCGTCCTCAGGAGTATAATGTCGTCGTCGTCGTCCCCCCCCCGTCCTCAGGAGTATAATGTCGTCGTCGTCGCCCCCCCCCCCGTCCTCAGGAGTATAATGTCGTCCCCGTTCCTCCCCCCCCCATCCTCAGGAGTATAATGTTGTCCCCGTTCCCCCCCTCCCCATCCTCAGGAGTATAATGTCGTCCCCGTCCCTCCCCCCCCCCATCCTCAGGAGTATAATGTCGTCCCCGTCCCCCCACCCCGTCCTCAGAAGTATAATGTCGTCCCCGTCCCCCCCCCCCCCCCCCATCCTCAGGAGTATAATGTTGTCCCCGTTCCCCCCCCCCCCCCCATCCTCAGGAGTGTAATGTCGTCCCCCCCCCCCCCCCCCGTCCTCAGAAGTATAATGTCGCCCCCGTCCTCAGAAGTATAATGTTGTTGTCCCCCCCCCCCCCGTCCTCAGGAGTATAATGTTGTCCCCGTTCCCCCCCCCTCCCCATCCTCAGGAGTATAATGTCGTCCCCGTCCCCCCCCCCCGTCCTCAGGAGTATAATGTCGTCGTCGTCCCCCCCCCCCCCGTCCTCAGGAGTATAATGTCGTCGTCGTCCCCCCCCCCCCGTCCTCAGGAGTATAATGTCGTCGTCCCGTCCTCAGGAGTATAATGTCGTCCCCCCCCCCCCCCCCCGTCCTCAGGAGTATAATGTCGTCGTCGTCCCCCCCCCCCCCGTCCTCAGGAGTATAATGTCGTCCCCGTTCCCCCCCCCCCCCATCCTCAGGAGTATAATGTTGTCACCGTTCCCCCCCTCCCCATCCTCAGGAGTATAATGTCGTCCCCGTCCCTCCCCCCCCCCCCCCCATCCTCAGGAGTATAATGTCGTCCCCGTCCCCCCACCCCGTCCTCAGAAGTATAATGTCGTCCCCGTTCCCCCCCCCCCGTCCTCAGGAGTATAATGTCGTCCCCGTCCCTCCCCCCTCCCCATCCTCAGGAGTATAATGTCGTCCCCGTCCCTCCCCCCCCCCCATCCTCAGGCGTATAATGTCGTCCCCGTCCCCCCACCCCGTCCTCAGAAGTATAATGTCGTCGCCCCCCCCCCCCCCCCATCCTCAGGAGTATAATGTCGTCCCCGTTCCCCCCCCCCCATCCTCAGGAGTGTAATGTCGTCCCCGTCCCCGTCCCCCCCGTCCTCAGAAGTATAATGTCGTCCCCGTCCCCCGTCCCCCCCGTCCTCAGAAGTATAATGTTGTCCCCGTCCCGTCCCCCATCCTCAGGAGTATAATGTTGTCCCCGTTCCCCCCCTCCCCATCCTCAGGAGTATAATGTCGTCCCCGTCCCAGGAGTATAATATCGTCCCCGTTCCCCCCCCCATCCTCAGGAGTATAATGTCGTCCCCCCCCCCATCCTCAGGAGTATAATGTCGTCGTCGTCCCCCCCCCCCCCATCCTCAGGAGTATAATGTCGTCTTCCCCCCCCCCCCATCCTCAGGAGTATAATGTCGTCCCCCCCCCCCTTCCTCAGGAGTGTAATGTCGTCCCCGTTCCCCCCCCATCCTCAGGAGTATAATGTCGTCCCCGTTCCCCCCCCCCCCCCCCATCCTCAGGAGTATAATGTCGTCCCCCCCCCCCCCCCCGTCCTCAGGAGTGTAATGTCGTCGTTCCCCCCCCCCCCATCCTCAGGAGTATAATGTCGTCCCCGTTCCCCCCCCCCATCCTCAGGAGTATAATGTTGTCCCCGTTCCCCCCCCCCCATCCTCAGAAGTATAATGTCGTCCCCGTTCCCCCCCCCCCCATCCTCAGGAGTATAATGTCGTCCCCGTTCCCCCCCCCCCCCCCCCCATCCTCAGGAGTATAAATGTCGTCCCCGTCCCCCCCCCGTCCTCAGGAGTGTAATGTCGTCCCCGTCCCCCCCCGTCCTCAGGAGTATAATATCGTCCCTGTCCCCCCCCCCCCCTATCCTCAGGAGTATAATGTCATCCCCGTCCCGTCCCCCTATCCTCAGAAGTATAATGTCCCTGTTCCCCCCCCCCCCCATCCTCAGAAGTATAATGTTGTCCCCGTCCTCAGGAGTGTAATGTCGTCCCTGTCCCCCCATCCTCAGGAGTATAATGTCGTCCCTGTCCGTCCCCCCCCCCCCCCCCCATCCTCAGGAGTATAATGTCGTCCCTGTGTCCCCCCCCCCCCCCCCCATCCTCAGGAGTATGTCGTCCCTCCCCCCCCCCATCCTCAGGAGTATAATGTCGTCCCTGCCCCCCCCCCCATCCTCAGGAGTATAATGTCGTCCCCGTTCCCCCCCCTCCCCATCCTCAGGAGTATAATGTCGTCCCCGTTCCCCCCCCCCCCGTCCTCAGGAGTATAATGTCGTTCCCCCCCCCCCCCACCCCCTCGTCCTCAGGAGTATAATGTCGTCCCCGTTCCCCCCCCCCCCCGTCCTCAGGAGTATAATGTCGTCCCCGTTCCCCCCCCCCCCTCAGGAGTGTAATGTCGTCCCCGTTTCCCCCCCCCCATCCTCAGAAGTATAATGTCCCCCCCGTCCCGTCCTCAGAAGTATAATGTCGTCCCTATCCCCCCCCCCCCACCCCCCCCCTCCATCCTCAGGAGTATAATGTCGTCGTCGTTTCCCCCCCCCCCTGTCCTCAGGAGTATAATGTCGTCCCCGTTCCCCCCCCCCCCATCCTCAGAAGTATAATGTCGTCCCCGTTCCCCCCCCCCCCATCCTCAGGAGTATAATGTCGTCTTCCCCCCCCCCATCCTCAGGAGTATAATGTCGTCGTCCCCCCCCCCCCCCCATCCTCAGGAGTATAATGTCGTCCCCGTTCCCCCCCCCCCCATCCTCAGGAGTATAATGTCGTCCCCGTCCCCCCCCCCCCCCCCCCATCCTCAGGAGTATAATGTCGTCCCCCCCCCCCCCCGTCCTCAGGAGTGTAATGTCGTCCCCGTCCCCCCCCCGTCCTCAGGAGTATAATATCGTCCCTGTCCCCCCCCCCCCCCTATCCTCAGGAGTATAATGTCATCCCCGTCCCGTCCCCCTATCCTCAGAAGTATAATGTCCCTGTTCCCCCCCCCCCCCCCCATCCTCAGAAGTATAATGTTGTCCCCGTCCTCAGGAGTGTAATGTCGTCCCTGTCCCCCCATCCTCAGGAGTATAATGTCGTCCCCCCCCCCCCCCCCCCCCCCATCCTCAGGAGTATAATGTCGTCCCTGTGTCCCCCCCCCCCATCCTCAGGAGTATAATGTCGTCCCTCCCCCCCCCCATCCTCAGGAGTATAATGTCGTCCCTGCCCCCCCCCCCCCCCATCCTCAGAAGTATAATGTTGTCCCCGTCCCCCCCCCCCCCCCCCCCATCCTCAGGAGTATAATGTTGTCCCCGTTCCCCCCCCTCCCCATCCTCAGGAGTATAATGTCGTCCCCGTTCCCCCCACCCCGTCCTCAGGAGTATAATGTCGTTCCCCCCCCCCCCCACCCCCCCCGTCCTCAGGAGTATAATGTCGTCCCCCCCCCACCCCCTCGTCCTCAGGAGTATAATGTCGTCCCCGTTCCCCCCCCCCCCCCCCCCCCGTCCTCAGGAGTATAATGTCGTCCCCGTTCCCCCCCCCCTCAGGAGTGTAATGTCGTCCCCGTTTCCCCCCCCCCATCCTCAGAAGTATAATGTCCCCCCCCCGTCCCGTCCTCAGAAGTATAATGTCGTCCCTATCCCCCCCCCCCACCCCCCCCTCCATCCTCAGGAGTATAATGTCGTCGTCGTCCCCCCCCCCCCCCGTCCTCAGGAGTATAATGTCGTCGTCGTCGTCCCCCCCCCCCCGTCCTCAGGAGTATAATGTCGTCCCCGTCGTCCCCCCCCCCCCCCCCCCCGTCCTCAGGAGTATAATGTCGTCCCCGTTCCCCCCCCCCCCATCCTCAGGAGTATAATGTCGTCTTCCCCCCCCCCATCCTCAGGAGTATAATGTCGTCGTCCCCCCCCCCCCCATCCTCAGGAGTATAATGTCGTCCCCGTTCCCCCCCCCCCCCATCCTCAGGAGTATAATGTCGTCGTCCCCCCCCGTCCTCAGGAGTATAATGTCGTCCCCGTTCCCCCCCCCATCCTCAGGAGTATAATGTCGTCCCTATCCCCCCCCCCCCTCCATCCTCAGGAGTATAATGTCGTCGTCCCCCCCCCCCCGTCCTCAGAAGTATAATGTCGTCCCCGTCCTCAGAAGTATAATGTCGTCCCCGTCCCCGTCCCCCCCCCCCCCCATCCTCAGGAGTATAATGTCGTCCCCGTTTCCCCCCCCCCCCCATCCTCAGGAGTATAATGTTGTCCCCGTTCCCCCCCCCCCCATCCTCAGGAGTATAATGTCCCGTCCCCCCGTCCTCAGAAGTATAATGTCGTCCCCGTTCCCCGTCCCCCCCATCCTCAGGAGTGTAATGTTGTCCCCCCCCCCCCCCCCCCATCCTCAGGAGTATAATGTCGTCCCCGTCCCCCCACCCCGTCCTCAGAAGTATAATGTCGTCCCCGTCCCCCCCCCCCCCCCATCCTCAGGAGTATAATGTTGTCCCCGTTCCCCCCCCCCCCCCCCCATACTCAGGAGTATAATGTCGTCCCCGTCCCCCCACCCCGTCCTCAGAAGTATAATGTCGTCCCCGTCCCCCCCCCCCCCATCCTCAGGAGTATAATGTTGTCCCCGTTCCCCCCCCCCCCCCCATCCTCAGGAGTATAATGTTGTCCCCGTTCCCCCCCCCCCCCCCCATCCTCAGGAGTATAATGTCGTCCCCGTCCCCCCACCCCGTCCTCAGAAGTATAATGTTGTCCCCGTCCCCGTCCCCCCCCCCCCATCCTCAGGAGTGTAATGTTGTCCCCGTTCCCCCCCCCCCCCCCATCCTCTGGAGTATAATGTTGTCCCCGTTCCCCCCCCCCCCCATCCTCAGGAGTATAATGTCGTCCCCGTCCCCCCCCCCCCCCGTCCTCAGAAGTATAATGTCGTCCCCGTTCCCCCCCCCCCCCCCCATCCTCAGGAGTATAATGTTGTCCCCGTTCCCCCCCCCCCCCCATCCTCAGGAGTATAATGTTGTCCCCCCCCCCCCATCCTCAGGAGTATAATGTCGTCCCCGTTCCCCCCCCCCCCCCATCCTCAGGAGTATAATGTCGTCCCCGTTCCCCCACCCCGTCCTCAGAAGTATAATGTCGTCCCCGTTCCCCCCCCCCCCCCATCCTCAGGAGTGTAATGTCGTCCCCGTCCCCCCACCCCCATCCTCAGGAGTATAATGTCCCCGTTCCCCCCCCCCCCCCCATCCTCAGGAGTGTAATGTCGTCCCCGTTCCCCCCCCCCATCCTCAGGAGTATAATGTCGTCCCCGTTCCCCCCCCCCATCCTCAGGAGTATAATGTCGTCCCCGTCCCCCCACCCCCATCCTCAGAAGTATAATGTCGTCCCCGTTCCCCCCCCCCCATCCTCAGGAGTATAATGTTGTCCCCGTTCCCCCCCCCCCCCCCCATCCTCAGGAGTATAATGTTGTCCCCGTTCCCCCCCCCCCCCCCCATCCTCAGGAGTATAATGTCGTCCCCGTCCCCCCACCCCGTCCTCAGAAGTATAATGTCGTCCCCGTCCCCCCCCCCCCCATCCTCAGGAGTATAATGTTGTCCCCGTTCCCCCCCCCCCCCCCATCCTCAGGAGTATAATGTTGTCCCCGTTCCCCCCCCCCCCCCCATCCTCAGGAGTATAATGTCGTCCCCGTCCCCCCACCCCGTCCTCAGAAGTATAATGTTGTCCCCGTCCCCGTCCCCCCCCCCCCATCCTCAGGAGTGTAATGTTGTCCCCGTTCCCCCCCCCCCCCCCATCCTCTGGAGTATAATGTTGTCCCCGTTCCCCCCCCCCCCCATCCTCAGGAGTATAATGTCGTCCCCGTCCCCCCCCCCCCCCGTCCTCAGAAGTATAATGTCGTCCCCGTTCCCCCCCCCCCCCCCATCCTCAGGAGTATAATGTTGTCCCCGTTCCCCCCCCCCCCCATCCTCAGGAGTATAATGTTGTCCCCGTTCCCCCCCCCCCCCCATCCTCAGGAGTATAATGTTGTCCCCCCCCCCCCCCCCATCCTCAGGAGTATAATGTCGTCCCCGTCCCCCCCCCCCCCCCCATCCTCAGGAGTGTAATGTTGTCCCCGTTCCCCCCCCCCCCCATCCTCAGGAGTATAATGTCGTCCCCGTTCCCCCACCCCGTCCTCAGAAGTATAATGTCGTCCCCGTTCCCCCCCCCCCCCCATCCTCAGGAGTGTAATGTCGTCCCCGTCCCCCCACCCCCATCCTCAGGAGTATAATGTCCCCGTTCCCCCCCCCCCCCCCCCCATCCTCAGGAGTGTAATGTCGTCCCCGTTCCCCCCCCCCATCCTCAGGAGTATAATGTCGTCCCCGTTCCCCCCCCCCATCCTCAGGAGTATAATGTCGTCCCCGTCCCCCCACCCCCATCCTCAGAAGTATAATGTCGTCCCCGTTCCCCCCCCCCCATCCTCAGGAGTATAATGTTGTCCCCGTTCCCCCCCCCCCCCCCATCCTCAGGAGTATAATGTTGTCCCCGTTCCCCCCCCCCCCCCCCATCCTCAGGAGTATAATGTCGTCCCCGTCCCCCCACCCCGTCCTCAGAAGTATAATGTCGTCCCCGTCCCCCTCCCCCCCATCCTCAGGAGTATAATGTTGTCCCCGTTCCCCCCCCCCCCCCCCATCCTCAGGAGTATAATGTTGTCCCCGTTCCCCCCCCCCCCATCCTCAGGAGTATAATGTCGTCCCCGTCCCCCCACCCCGTCCTCAGAAGTATAATGTTGTCCCCGTTCCCCCCCCCCCCCCATCCTCAGGAGTATAATGTTGTCCCCGTTCCCCCCCCCCTCATCCTCAGGAGTATAATGTTGTCCCCGTTCCCCCCCCCCCCCCCCATCCTCAGGAGTATAATGTTGTCCCCGTTCCCCCCCCCCCCCCATCCTCAGGAGTATAATGTTGTCCCCGTTCCCCCCCCCCCCCATCCTCAGGAGTATAATGTCGTCCCCGTCCCCCCACCCCGTCCTCAGAAGTATAATGTCGTCCCCGTCCCCCTCCCCCCCATCCTCAGGAGTATAATGTTGTCCCCGTTCCCCCCCCCCCCCCCATCCTCAGGAGTATAATGTCGTCCCCGTCCCCCCACCCCGTCCTCAGAAGTATAATGTTGTCCCCGTTCCCCCCCCCCCCCCCCCCCATCCTCAGGAGTATAATGTTGTCCCCGTTCCCCCCCCCCTCATCCTCAGGAGTATAATGTTGTCCCCGTTCCCCCCCCCCCCATCCTCAGGAGTGTAATGTTGTCCCCGTTCCCCCCCCCCCCCATCCTCTGGAGTATAATGTCGTCCCCGTCCCCCCACCCCGTCCTCAGAAGTATAATGTCGTCCCCGTTCCCCCCCCCCCCATCCTCAGGAGTATAATGTTGTCCCCGTCCCCCCCCCCCCCCATCCTCAGGAGTATAATGTTGTCCCCGTCCCCCCCCCCCCCATCCTCAGGAGTGTAATGTCGTCCCCATCCCCCCCGTCCTCAGAAGTATAATGTCGTCGTCCCCCCCCTCCCCATCCTCAGGAGTATAATGTCGTCCCCGTTCCCCCCACCCCGTCCTCAGGAGTATAATGTCGTTCCCCCCCCCCCCACCCCCCCATCCTCAGGAGTATAATGTCGTCGTCCCACCCCCTCGTCCTCAGGAGTATAATGTCGTCCCCGTTCCCCCCCCCCCCCCTCCCCGTCCTCAGGAGTATAATGTCGTCCCCGTCCCCCCCCCCCCCCTCAGGAGTGTAATGTCGTCCCCGTCCCCCCCCCCCCCCCCATCCTCAGGAGTATAATGTTGTCCCCGTTCCCCCCCCCCTCATCCTCAGGAGTATAATGTTGTCCCCGTCCCCCCCCCCCCCCATCCTCAGGAGTATAATGTCCCCCCCGTCCCGTCCTCAGAAGTATAATGTCGTCCCTATCCCCCCCCCTCCATCCTCAGGAGTATAATGTCGTCCCCCCCCCCCCCCCCCCCGTCCTCAGAAGTATAATGTCGTCGTCGCCCCCCCCCCCCCCGTCCTCAGGAGTATAATGTCGTCGTCGTCCCCCCCCCCCCATCCTCAGGAGTATAATGTTGTCCCCCCCCCCCCCCCCAATCCTCAGGAGTATAATGTTGTCCCCGTCCCCCCCCATCCTCAGGAGTATAATGTCGTCCCCGTCCCCCCACTCCGTCCTCAGAAGTATAATGTTGTCCCCGTTCCCCCCCCCCATCCTCAGGAGTATAATGTTGTCGTCGTCCCCCCCCCCCCCCCCCATCCTCAGGAGTATAATGTTGTCCCCCCCCCATCCTCAGGAGTATAATGTTGTCCCCGTCCCCCCCCACCCCCATCCTCAGGAGTATAATGTTGTCCCCGTCCCCCCCATCCTCAGGAGTATAATGTCGTCCCCGTCCCCCCACCCCGTCCTCAGAAGTATAATGTTATCCCCGTCCCCCCCCCCATCCTCAGGAGTATAATGTTGTCCCCGTTCCCCCCCTCTCCCCCCCATCCTCTGGAGTATAATGTCGTCCCCGTCCCCCCACCCCGTCCTCAGAAGTATAATGTCGTCCCAGTTTCCCCCCCCCCCCCCATCCTCAGGAGTATAATGTTGTCCCCGTTCCCCCCCCCATCCTCAGGAGTATAATGTCGTCCCCGTTCCCCCCCCTCCCCATCCTCAGGAGTATAATGTCGTCCCCGTCCCCCCCCCCCCCCCTCCCGTCCTCAGGAGTATAATGTTGTCCCCGTTCCCCCCCCTCCCCATCCTCAGGAGTATAATGTCGTCCCCGTTCCCCCCACCCCGTCCTCAGGAGTATAATGTCGTCGTCCCCCCCCACCCCCTCGTCCTCAGGAGTATAATGTCGTCCCCGTCCCCCCCCCCCCCCCGTCCTCAGGAGTATAATGTCGTCCCCGTTCCCCCCCCCCCCCCATCCTCAGAAGTATAATGTCCCCCCCGTCCCGTCCTCAGAAGTATAATGTCGTCCCTATCCCCCCCCCCCTCCATCCTCAGGAGTATAATGTCGTCGTCGTCCCCCCCCCCCCGTCCTCAGGAGTATAATGTCGTCATCCCCCCCCCCCGTCCTCAGGAGTATAATGTCGTCGTCCCCCCCCCCCCGTCCTCAGGAGTATAATGTCGTCGTCCCCCCCCCCCCCCGTCCTCAGGAGTATAATGTCGTCGTCCCCCCCCCCCCCCGTCCTCAGGAGTATAATGTCGTCCCCGTTCCCCCCCCCCCCCCCCCCCCCCCGTCCTCAGGAGTATAATGTCGTCCCCGTTTCCCCCCCCCCATCCTCAGAAGTATAATGTCCCCCCCCGTCCCGTCCTCAGAAGTATAATGTCGTCCCTATCCCCCCCACCCCCCCCTCCATCCTCAGGAGTACAATGTCGTCGTCCCCCCCCCCCCCCCCCGTCCTCAGGAGTATAATGTCGTCGTCCCCCCCCCCCCCCCCGTCCTCAGGAGTATAATGTCGTCGTCGTCCCGTCCCCCCCCCGTCCTCAGGAGTATAATGTCGTCGTCCCCCCCCCCCCCCCGTCCTCAGGAGTATAATGTCGTCCCCCCCCCCCCCCCCCCCGTCCTCAGGAGTATAATGTCGTCGTCGTCCCCCCCCCCGTCCTCAGGAGTATAATGTCGTCGTCGTCCCCCCCCCCCCGTCCTCAGGAGTATAATGTCGTCGTCGTCGTCCCCCCCCCGTCCTCAGGAGTATAATGTCGTCGTCGTCCCCCCCCGTCCTCAGGAGTATAATGTCCCCCCCGTCCCTCCCCCCCCCCCATCCTCAGGAGTATAATGTCGTCCCCGTCCCCCCACCCCGTCCTCAGAAGTATAATGTCGTCCCCGTCCCCCCACCCCGTCCTCAGAAGTATAATGTCGTCCCCGTCCCCCCCCCCCCCCATCCTCAGGAGTATAATGTTGTCCCCGTTCCCCCCCCCCCCCATCCTCAGGAGTGTAATGTCGTCCCCGTCCCCCCCCCCCCCCCCCCGTTCTCAGGAGTGTAATGTCGTCCCCGTCCCCCCCGTCCTCAGAAGTATAATGTTGTCGTCCCCCCCCCCCCCCCCATCCTCAGGAGTATAATGTTGTCCCCGTTCCCCCCCCTCCCCATCCTCAGGAGTATAATGTCGTCTCCGTCCCCCCCCCCCGTCCTCAGGAGTATAATGTCGTCCCCCCCCCCCCCCCGTCCTCAGGAGTATAATGTCGTCGTCGTCCCCCCCCCCCGTCCTCAGGAGTATAATGTCGTCGTCCCCCCCCCCCCCCGTCCTCAGGAGTATAATGTCGTCGTCCCCCCCCCCCCCCCCGTCCTCAGGAGTATAATGTCGTCGTCGTCCCCCCCCCGTCCTCAGGAGTATAATGTCGTCGTCGCCCCCCCCCCCCCCATCCTCAGGAGTATAATGTTGTCCCCGTTCCCCCCCCTCCCCATCCTCAGGAGTATAATGTTGTCCCCGTTCCCCCCCCTCCCCATCCTCAGGAGTATAATGTTGTCCCCGTTCCCCCCCCTCCCCATCCTCAGGAGTATAATGTCGTCCCCGTCCCTCCCCCCCCCCCCATCCTCAGGAGTATAATGTCGTCCCCGTTCCCCCCCCCCCATCCTCAGGAGTATAATGTCGTCCCCGTTCCCCCCCCTCCCCATCCTCAGGAGTATAATGTCGTCCCCGTCCCTCCCCCCCCCCATCCTCAGGAGTATAATGTCGTCCCCGTCCCCCCACCCCGTCCTCAGGAGTATAATGTCGTCCCCCCCCCCCATCCTCAGGAGTATAATGTTGTCCCCGTTCCCCCCCCCCCCCATCCTCAGGAGTGTAATGTCGTCCCCGTCCCCCCCGTCCTCAGAAGTATAATGTCGTCCCCGTCCCCCGTCCCCCCCCGTCCTCAGAAGTATAATGTTGTCCCCGTCCCCCCCCCCCCCATCCTCAGGAGTATAATGTTGTCCCCGTTCCCCCCCTCCCCATCCTCAGGAGTATAATGTCGTCCCCGTCCCCCCCCCCCCCGTCCTCAGGAGTATAATATCGTCCCCGTTCCCCCCCCCCCCCATCCTCAGGAGTATAATGTCGTCGTCCCCCCCATCCTCAGGAGTATAATGTCGTCTCCCCCCCCCCCCCCCATCCTCAGGAGTATAATGTCGTCCCCCCCCCGTCCTCAGGAGTGTAATGTCGTCCCCGTTCCCCCCCCATCCTCAGGAGTATAATGTCGTCCCCGTTCCCCCCCCCCCCCCCCCCCCCCATCCTCAGGAGTATAATGTTGTCCCCGTTCCCCCCCCCCCCCCATCCTCAGAAGTATAATGTCGTCCCCGTTCCCCCCCCCCCCATCCTCAGGAGTATAATGTCGTCGTCGTCGTCGTCCCCCCCCCCCCCCCCATCCTCAGGAGTATAATGTCGTCTTCCCCCCCCCATCCTCAGGAGTATGTCGTCGTCCCCCCCCCCCCCCCGTCCCGTCCTCAGGAGTATAATGTCGTCTTCCCCCCCCCCATCCTCAGGAGTATGTCGTCGTCCCCCCCCCCCCCCCCCCCGTCCTCAGGAGTATAATGTCGTCGTCGTCGTCGTCCCCCCCCCCCCCCCCCATCCTCAGGAGTATAATGTCGTCTTCCCCCCCCCATCCTCAGGAGTATGTCGTCGTCCCCCCCCCCCCCCCCCCCCGTCCTCAGGAGTATAATGTCGTCTTCCCCCCCCCATCCTCAGGAGTATGTCGTCGTCCCCCCCCCCCCCCCCCCCCGTCCTCAGGAGTATAATGTCGTCGTCGTCGTCGTCCCCCCCCCCCCCCCCCCATCCTCAGGAGTATAATGTCGTCTTCCCCCCCCCATCCTCAGGAGTATGTCGTCGTCCCCCCCCCCCCCCCCCCGTCCTCAGGAGTATAATGTCGTCTTCCCCCCCCATCCTCAGGAGTATGTCGTCGTCCCCCCCCCCCCCCCCCGTCCTCAGGAGTATAATGTCGTCGTCCCCCCGTCCTCAGGAGTGTAATGTCATCCCCGTTCCCCCCCCCCATCCTCAGGAGTATAATGTCGTCCCCGTTCCCCCCCCCCCCCCCCCATCCTCAGGAGTATAATGTCGTCCCCCCCCCCCCCCCCCCGTCCTCAGGAGTGTAATGTCGTCGTCCCCCCCCCCCCCCCCATCCTCAGGAGTATAATGTCGTCCCCGTTCCCCCCCCCCATCCTCAGGAGTATAATGTTGTCCCCGTTCCCCCCCCCCCCCATCCTCAGGAGTATAATGTCGTCCCCGTTCCCCCCCCCCCCCATCCTCAGGAGTGTAATGTCGTTCCCCCCCCCCATCCTCAGGAGTATAATGTCGTCGTCGTCCCCCCCCCGTCCTCAGGAGTGTAATGTCGTTCCCCCCCATCCTCAGGAGTATAATGTCGTCGCCCCCCCCCCCCCCCCCCGTCCTCAGGAGTATACAGGGGTGGGGGGTAATGAGCGGCTGCACAGAGCCCGGACCCCAGCCCCGTCCTATAATGGGGAGTGTGAGCCCGGCCTCCTCCCCCCCCCCCCCCAACATCAGGGTGTGACCCCAGAAATGTTAAAAAAAATTCCCACAAACCCCTCCAAAATCTTGTAGAAAACCTTCCCAGAAGAGCGGAGCCGTCTATTACGTTACAGCGGCCGTCGTCGTCTCTTCCCCTTGTCACACTGTATCAGTGCACGGTCCAAACTGTTTACCTGACAATCCAGACTGCATACAGTTGTAACGAACCCTCAGCTGTGAGAAGTATTGATCAGATTTTCTTCCATGTTCCCATATGCTGTTACTTTATCAGACGCCTCCAGCCGTGTTCTCATTATCTATATTTCTTGCATTTTTCAGCTCCGAAAATGTGTGGACACCTACAAGTATCTGTTTGTTCTGTCCGTGGAGAACATGAGGAACAACAAGCTGAAGGACGTGCGGAACGCCTGGAAGCACAGCCGGTACCGCGCGCGCTCCTCCTGCCCCGATCACAATGGGTTAATCCATGTAGAGGGCTCGTAAATAGAAGCAATTTCTCAATTTTCTGCTTCTTAAAATGTTCAGCTGTTCTTAAGAAATATTAACCCTTTTGTTTATAGATTGTCACCTCGTTTACCGACCACCGCTGATCGCCGACCCCCGCTGATACATCACACGTGCAGTACTTATAAACTTTTTTTTATTCGGTCGCCCATGACAGCACCACGTGAGAGAGAGGATCCGCCCATCAAGGACAGGAAACCTACAGGTTAAAAAAAAGGGCGGCCCTCTCCTACCGCCTCAGTTTAGGTTTCCTGTCCATGATGGGAGACCTCGCAGGCTTACCTGCAGAAGATGGACTCCTGTCCCAGAGAGGGCCACAGCAGGTGGTTGGAGCCGGTCCGTCCCGGTCCTCTGGAGACGCCACGGTAGGGCTCAATGGAGCGCCTCCGTGAGCGTTGTGGCGGGCGCGACATCGCCTCACGGGGAGGTAGATGTCCGCCAGGTGTGGGGCCGCTAGCGGGCTTCCTCCCCCCGCTACAGCTTGCAGGAGATCCAGGTCGCGCCGGCGGGGCACGTGACAGGCGCGACCTTCTGACGTGACTTCCGGTGCGCCGGGCAGGAAGTCCCTGTGACGTCACCGGAAGGGACAGAGCTCGTTTGAATTTTGCGCTTGAGCAGCTGAACGCCGGGGGATTAAGGACCTGGCGGCGAGGAACCCACCTGGCCACCTGGGGAGGAAGACCAAGGAGCAGGTAACGCCCTCCTGGGTAAAAAAAAAAAAAAGGAACACACACCCACACATGGTACCGGTATGGCCAGTATATAAAGGGTCTGGTAACATACAGAGGTGCTTCCCAGCCCATTCTTACACTGTAATTATGGAAGTTTCACAAGAGCTGTCACTTAGGCAACAACATCTGCTGCAGGAGCAGCCCTCTGGGGAGCCCTCACAACTAGTGGCGCAGCGCCATTCCCGGCTAGGGTCTGGAGCGTTCAGCTAGAAGAGCTACCACTAAGAGCAGGAAGGACGGTCCGGTGCGGCGTGATTCCTCGCCATGCATGCTGGATTCCTCTGCTTCTACGGTACCGAAGGTTCTGTGGGGTGAGTGGAATCTTCGTGAAAGTTCTACTAATGTTTCCTCCTTCTTTCTATCTATGACTTTCTTTTAGAGCAAGAAATGTTCCTCGAAGTCCAAGCACAGAGAGTGTGCCTTATGCAGCTGTCCACTCCCTGATTCATATAGCAAAAGGTTGTGTCAGCTTTGTATCAGCAAAATGATGTCGGAGGAAACCCCAGATTTTTCCCTAGGACTAAGAACTTTAATAAGGGAAGAAATAGGCAAAGCATTGCAGGGTTCAGAGTCTGGGCATATTCCTCAAGAAACCCAGCCGGGTTCAGACTCTGAGCTATCGGTCGCTTCCTCCTCCGCCTTCTCTTCCTCTGACAGTGAGCCAGATAGACAGTGCTTCCCCCTGAAGGAGGTCGATGCCCTAGTAAAAGCCGTTCGATCTACAATGGGGATAGTGGACACGAGGGTAGAGAAGTCAGCTGAGGATGTTATGTTTGGTGGTCTGGGGCTAAAGAAAAGAAGGGTCTTTCCAGTAAATTCAAAGGTGAAAGACCTCATTGATAAAGAGTGGAGGAAACCTGACAAGAAGGGTAGTGTTCCTCCATCCTTTAAAAGGAAATATCCGTTTGAGGATGCTATGTGTTCCTCCTGGTTAAAAGCACCCAAGCTGGATGTTGTTGTTACCAAAGCAGCGAAAAGAACTTCCCTCCCGTTCGATGATATGGGTGCATTGAGAGACCCCCTAGACAGACGGGCTGATACTTTCCTGAAAGGGGCATGGGAGACAGCTGCGGGAGCACTGAGACCAACAGTAGCAGCTACCTGTACGTCCAGAGCCCTGATGGTTTGGCTTGAACAGCTAGACAGTCAGTTGAAGGATGGGACTTCTAGGAAAGACATCATTTCTTCCCTTCCACTGGTTCAGGGGACGGCAGCTTTTCTTGCTGATGCATCTGTGGACTCAGTAAGGTTGGCAGCAAAATCAGCAGCACTGTCAAATGCGGCTCGGCGAGCCTTGTGGATTAAAAGCTGGCCAGGGGATTTACAGACTAAGTCCAGACTGTGCACAATCCCGTGCGAAGGGGAATACCTCTTTGGTCAGACCATGGACGACTTATTGGAGAAAGCGGGGGACCCTAAGAAGGGGTTTCCATCAGTACCTCTACCCTCCTTTAAGAGATCGTTCCGGAAGAGGAAATTTTTCCGGAAGAGATATTTCAGGGAGCAAGACAAGTCTGACGAAAGGGGTCGAAAAGGTAGAGGTCTACTCTTTGGTCCGTCTCCAAAAATTGAGCAGAAGCCAGGGGATACACAATCAGCCCAGGTGGGAGGGAGATTGTCATTTTTTTTTTTTTTTTTTGTCCCAGCTTGGGAACAGATTTCTCATAGTAATTGGGTTTTAAGCCTGATTTAAGTATGGTCTTAAGTTTCAATTTAAAGCATTGCCTCACAAAAGGTTCATGGTTGTTCCCTCCAGTTCTTCCCCAGAACGCCAGGCTGCCCTCGTTTCGGAAGTACAAACCCTAATAAGAAAGCACGTCCTGATTGAGGTTCCGGAAGCTGAAAAGGGTCTTTGTTTCTACTCCCCGCTCTTCTTGATTCCGAAACCGGATGGAAGTTTCAGGACAATCATAAATCTGAAATCCCTGAATAATTTCCTTAAAATACACACCTTTAAAATGGAGTCTTTAAAATCCATAATAAAGTTACTTTTTTCCCCACTGCTATATGGTAGTGCTCGATCTCAAAGATGCGTACTACCATATCCCAATTCATAGTGATCATCAGAAATACTTGAGGCTGGCCATTGAAATAGACGGGGTGGTTAAACACTTCCAATACACTGCACTCCCCTTCGGTTTAGCTATAGCCCCGCGTGTTTTTACTAAAGTAATGGCGGAAGTCATGTAAGAGAAAGGGACATTCTAATTATCCCTTACCTGGATGATCTCCTGATAGTGGGGAATTCGTTGGTTCAGTGCGAGACCCACCTGCTGGAGACCATGTCGGTCTTAAAGAGTTTGGGGTGGTTTCTAAATTTAGAAAAGTCTAGACTATCTCCACTCAAGGTACAACAATATCTGGGGGTCATATTAGATTCCAGGAAACAGCTATGTTATCTTCCAGAAGAAAAAATTGATAGAATCCGGGAGTTGGTAGCACAATGTATACGTAAACCTTCTATGTCACTCCGTAAGGCCATGTCACTATTGGGAACCTTCACCTCCACCTTTCCTGCGTTTTTTTTGGTCACAATTGCATTCAAGAGCCTTTCAGTGGGATGTGTTGTACAATGACGCAGCTTTAGAGGGGCATCTAGACCGTAAGTTTACGCTAGGTCCTCGTGCCATACGGTCCCTTCGTTGGTGGATACGACAAGACAATCTCGCTAAAGGGTTTCCCTGGGAATGTAGTCCAACTGCAGTCTTGTCCACTGATGCAAGTGCTGCAGGTTGGGGAGCTCACTTTGAAGGGAAATTAGTGCAGGGAACCTGGTCAAGCAGTGAGTGACAGTTGTCATCAAATGCTAAGGAGCTTCTGGCGGTGCTGCATGCGTTCAACGAGTTCCTTATATATTTACAGGACCAGCATGTCCGTGTACTCTCGGACAATCAAGTCACGGTAGCTTACATAAACCACCAAGGGGGAACCCGCTCAAGAAACTTGATGAGGGTAGCGAACGCACCTCTGCCCGAAATCCGAAGATCACTGTCTCTCTTTCAGGTACTCATCTAAAAGGCAAGGAAAACATCACAGCGGATTTCCTCAGCCGTACTTCTGTAAAAGAGGGCGAGTGGTCCCTAAATACACAAATATTCTCCAGAATCGTAGAAATGTGGGACCTTCCGACTGTGGACTTATTCGCAACAAGAGCCAATCGGAAAGTGGGAAATTTTTGTTCCTTAGACCCCAGAGAAGGACCCCTGGCAGTGGACGCCTTCATGGTTCCCTAGAGGTTTCCTCTGGCATATGCCTTCCGTCCCATGATCCTGCTCCCAGCGGTAATCAGAAAGATCAGGGCAGACCGGGCTAGAGTGATACTCATATGCCCCTTTTGGCCCAAAAGACCGTGGTTCCCTTGTCTCCGGAAGATGTCCATATCAGATCCCTGGGTTCTTCCGGAGATTCCGGACCTCCTCACTCAAGGGCCACTTTCCCATCCTCCAGCCTCGAGTCTACATTTGACGGCGTGGAATTTGAGAGGGTGTTATTGACCAACAAAGGATTCCCCGCAAATGTAGTGAATACTCTCCTGGCTAGCAGAAAACCTGTTACCACCCGTATTTATGCCAGGACCTGGAGGAAGTTTCTGTCCTTTGCAGAAGTTAAGGTGGAGGAGGGGCCCCCTATTGGGAAAATTCTGGAATTTCTGCAGCGGGGCTTAGAATTGGGTCTCACTACCAGTACCTTGAAAGTACAGGTGTCGGCTTTGGGGGCTTTATTTTCTTCCAATATTGCAGATAACTATTGGATAGGCCGTTTTATAAAAGCTTCCTTTAGGTGTAGACCCATTACCAAAGTAAAGATGTCTCCCTGGGATTATGTCTTAGATGCCTTGACCAGTCCTCCTTTTGAGCCACTAGATTTAGTCTCCCCCAAAATTATTTTCCTAAAGACGGTCCTGTTAGTAGCCCTAACTTCAGCCAGGAGAGTCAGTGACCTACAGGCCCTTTCAATATGCCCTCCATTCACGCAAATTCTGGACGATAGGATTATATTAAAACCTGATCCAGCCTTTCTTCCTAAAGTGGCCACTCGATTCCATAGAACCCAGGAAATAGTTCTCCCGACTTTTTGCTTCCCGACCAAAAATCAAAAGGAGGAGAGACTTCACACTTTAGACGTTAGGAGGTGCGTACTAAGGTACTTAGAAGTATCACGCGGCTTTAGAAAGGATAAGTCCCTATTTATTTGCTATCAGGGGGCTAGAAAGGGTTGTAAGGCCTCAAAGGCTACAATCGCTAGATGGATCAAGGAGGCCATTTCCCTCGCATACTCCTCAGGGGATAAAGAGATACCGGAGGGATTGAGGGCGCATTCTACCAGAGCGGTGTCAACCTCCTGGGCGGAGAAGACAGGGCTTTCCATTGAGGAGATTTGTAAGGCTGCCACTTGGTCTTCTCCCTCTACTTTCTATAGGCACTATAGATTGGATCTGGGTGGCTCTGCAGATCTCACTTTCGGGAGAAGGGTGCTTCAAGCTGTGGTCCCTCCCTAATTTCCTTCGTCTCTGTAATTCTCTCACGTGGTGCTGTCATGGGCGACCGAATAAAGCCTTAGTTACTTACCGGTAACGGGATTTTTCGGAGCCCATGACAGCACCCGTATATTCCCTCCCTTCACTGGTGTTGTGCACTCCCGTAGATTTGATTTCTTTTTGTGCACCCTTGCGGGAAATTGATGAAAAGTAATGTACTTAATGTGATTGTTTTGTTATAACTAACCTTGGCGGTCCTCTCATGCTCTGTTAACTAAACTGAGGCGGGAGGAGAGGGCCGCCCTTTTTAACCTGTAGGTTTCCTGTCCTTGATGGGCGGATCCGCTCTCTCACGTGGTGCTGTCATGGGCTCCGAAAAATCCCGTTACCGGTAAGTAACTAAGACTTTTTTCCGTAGGTTTTTGAAGCTGCCACGATCGCTGGAGCACATTGTTACCTCCTAATCCCAACCAGATCCAGCGCAGCAGCGGTGGTCGGTCTCCTAGGCAATGAGCTGTCAAAAGAACGGCTGCAAATGTTAATAAACAATAAATTGCTTGTATTTTACCTGCACAATCTGAAGATGGGAATAACCCTTTAAAGGGACCCTGACCACAGGGTCCCTTTAAATCTTTAAATCCCTTTATCCTTACCCTATGGTTTATCTTCCACACTTTCCCACCTGATCTGATAAGAGACTATACAGACATGGGAGGACAGAGAAGCCCCCGGAGGAGGATGTGGGGGGCACATACTTTCCTCCATATGACGCCGCTGGTACTCTCCTCCTTCTCTTCCAGGTTATTCTTCGGTAAGAACAAGGTGATGACTGTGGCTCTGGGGAAGGATCCGTGTGATGAGTACAAGGACAATCTGCACAAGGTCAGAGGATTAGCGCACATCCGCTGCTTCCGCCGCTCGATACCCGGAATATTTTACTTATTTTCTTCTCTTATCCTGCAGTTGGGAAAATCTCTTAAAGGAGAAGTCGGGATCCTGTTCACAAACCGCACGGAGAAAGAAGTCCGAGAGTAAGATAGCGTCCGGTGTCTTGTCTGACGCTCTTTTGTGACAATAGATGGAGTCTGGCCGGCCGGGACATAAATCTTATACTGTGGACACCGTTCTGCGGGGTGGTCGGGCGCCCTCCCCTGGTGCTAAGCTCGGACCACTTTTTTGGAAAGCGCCACGAAGGGGAGGAAAAATAGAAGATTATTGAGCAAACTGCAGCTCAGCTTGTATCCTCTTCTTTTGGTGTAGGAGGGATACGCAATCCCCCCCATAAATGCCTGAGAGAGTAGTTACTAGTTCCTGGAAATAGGTGGGCTGTCATGTGGATGTTTATTAAGTGGGCGAGAGATGAGAATAGTGAGTCTGAGAGAGCAGCTCTGGAGCACAAAGTGCAGCTCTTAATCAGTGAAGTCCAGACCATGTGCGGGTTTATTATCAGCATTGATGGCGGTTTTGCTTTGCAGGTAATTTATTAAACTACAGATGTTTTTTTTACAGATGGTTTGACCAGTTTAAGGAAACAGATTTTGCCCGGGCCGGGAACAAGGCCACCTACGGAGTGGTCCTGGATGAGGGACCCCTGGAACAGTTCACCCATTCGATGGAGCCCCAGTTACGACAGCTGGGCCTGCCCACCGCGCTGAAGAAAGGTCGGTGCCCGTCCCTCAATACTGTTCTATACGAGCTGTGCATAGTGTCTGTTGGGTTGTATGCAGGTATTTGGGGACCCCTTCTCAATCATAATCACGTGCCGATCAGGCAGCAGAAATCCCCGAACCGACTTATATCTGTTTCCCTTTTAGGAGTGGTGACCCTTCTGTCCGACTACGAGGTGTGTAAGGAGGGCGACACCCTGACACCGGAGCAGGCGCGGACCCTGGTGGGTATAAGACGCAGCGCACACTGATCAGTGCCTTCACGGTGGTCCCGTATTTGATGCAGATTTTTTTTTTTTTTTTTAAGAAACTTTTTGGGTATCAAATGGCAGAATTCAAAGTGTCCATAAAATCCATGTGGGTGTCAGAGACCGGAGAATTCCAGCAATTTGCAGAGGGAGACGAGATGGATGATGATGATGATGACGAGGAAGAAGAAGCAGAGTAATGGTCGCCCCCACGTACATGCCGACTACAGTATAGGAAGAGATGAATCTCCAGTGCAAAGACTTAATGTTCCAGGGGAACGGAGGCGTTACTGTGTTTTAGCAGACCCCGCGTGCTGCAGGTAGGACCACTCCATCTGCAGACATTACACTCAGGAATCCCCCTACTGTGCACGGAGGGGGCAGCCCCAAACCACCAGGACTGAGGAGCCAGCGGACATTGGTACCTGCGGCACCCTCCATACATAAGTCATTGGTGGGTAGTGTGTGATGCATGGACTGTAATAAACTGGATTATATGGATTTAACACTTTGTGCAGATTTAATTTAAGAGCTATTCCCAAGAGGGTAAGTTTTACAGTTAGGGAATAACCTACTGATAGTCGGGACCCCCAGCGATCCTAGGGCACTGCAGCCCCGTCCTGAAAGGAGCGGAGGTGCACATGTATGGCCTCCGCTCTGTTTAGGCCCTCAAGTGCAGTTTTGCACATGAACCATTTTGGATGGAGAGAATTCCCATAGAGAATAATAATATAGGGAGATGGGGTGCATTACAGGAGCGCGCTGTTACCTTTCATCCATGCAGGGGACGAGGGGCTTCCCTATGTGTACACAATCCTTTTGCCCCAGTAGTGAAGAATCCAACATCAGATTTTATTTAGGAAATCATTTTACAGGCGTCTGGTGCAGCAATTAAGTAGAAATCACAATATAAAAGATTCGTCCTCTGAAACGTTTTAGCGGAAATAGTTTGGGCAGTCGTGGGCGACCAGATTCCAGGCTTCATCAAAGGCGGTGACCACAGGCGGGAGCAGGGGTCCGCCCGCGGCCCCGTCCAGGTTCTGCACCAGCTGCGCTGTACTGGACATCCCCATGATCACAGCATCGCCCTGACTCCCCTGAAAAGAAAAAAATACTGAAACACTCTGTGCTGCTGTGTCCTCCACAGACCATAATCCCCTCTTGCAGAAGGTGCATGTACCTGTAGTTTAGAGTGGTGGTAGATCCAGCGGAGCGCAGCAGCCGTCAGGCTGGGTCTGTCCGCACCGTACGCCTCCTGCAGCGCCGTCTGCACCACGTCTATAGCATCGAAGTGATGCTTCTTCCAGTATCTGCAAGAGACCCCAATAGTGACAATCCAGCAATCACTGCCTCGTCCCCCCCATATGTGCACAGTGCTGACCTGTTCCTGTAGACCTCCGCCCAAGTGTTCCCAAAAAACCTGGAGGGCGTCTGCTCATTGTCCTTGTCCTCATATTTGTACTTGCCGGTCAGAAGCCCCCCTGTAAGAGAGAAGACCCCAGTGCTGCAGAGCTTGCATCACAAATATCAGCCTCCTCCCCCCCCCCATCACCAAGGAGGCGACTGCCTGATATCACCGCGTCCTGGTACCGACTGTCTACAGAGACAGAGACCGGCACTCACCCGCCAGCGGATTATAGGCGTAGAACCGGATACCGAGCTGCCGCAGGCAGGGAAGCAGCTCCACCTCCACCTGCCGCGTGGTGGCGTTATACATTCCCTGGAGGGAGAAATGGTCGTTATACAGGGACATCCTGTACTCCAGAGCTGCACTCACTATTCTGCATGGCTTAATAGTGAGTGCAGCTCTGGAGAATAATACAGGATGTAACTCAGGATCAGTAATGTAATGTATGTACACAGTGACTGCACCAGCAGAATAATGAGTGCAGCTCTGGAGTATAATACAGGATGTAACTCAGGATCAGTAATGTAATGTATGTACACGGTGACTGCACCAGCAGAATAGTGAGTGCAGCTCTTGAGTGTAATAAGTAGATTCTAGTGAGTGAATATATAGATTCTAGAGAATTTGCTGCACAGTGTGAATACAATATTTTCTTCCTATGAAACGTTTTAGCATTGCCGTCAGTAATCTGCATGGACTTATTCCATTTAACCCATCGAGCACCTGGTAGACGGTCGGCAGCACCCAGTTCCTCTGTTTGCAGATGCAGTAAATCTCCATCACCTCCCAGGACGAGTAGTTGGACAGTCCCAGCTCCTTGAACTTTCCCTATAAAGAAAATAGAATGGGGGCACAATCACGAATCCTGTTCCTTCTTCAATGCGGTGGACAAAAAATTGCTGTTTGCCGCTCCTCTCATTAAAATTAACTTTTTTTTTTTTTTTTTTTAAAGCCACAATTAAAAATCTGATTCAGGTGTGATCCAGCCATAATCAAACTGATCTGGAGAATGACATTAGCAGGTCATCTGTACTGCACAAGCAACGCTTCAGTATAAAGCATGGGGGACGGCAGCGGCCTTTCCTTGCATTACCTCCTGGTGCAGCTCCTGGCAGGCGGCCAGCGTCTCCTCCACTGGGGTCTGGTGGTCGGGGGCATGGAGGTAGAAGAGCTGGACGCTGGGCAGGTGCATCCGCTCCAGCGAGGTCTCCAGCTGCCGCCGCACGCTCTCCGCCCTCAGCGTGTGCTCTCCCCAGGGGTTGGCTTTAGTCGCCATCTTCACTGAAGAAAAGGTGGAAACATCTTTATTCTTAGATGCAGAAATGTTATACAGTCCTAACCATTCCCACAGCTGAGGGTCTGTTACAGTTGTAACCTTGCAGTCACCTGCATTAATGGAGTCTCTCTTTTAGGTATAACGGCGGACACCATCAGATGACAGGGGCATCCATGTATCCAGGAATGCTCCTGACATCTCCATTAACCGAATACTGCCAGGGCCCCTGAGGCGTCATCACATGTGTAAAACATGGGGCCTGCGTTTTAAACCCCAGCTGTCAATCACGCCCCAAGCCTCGTTTTGACGCTAAGCCCCGCCCACGCCCGTTACTTGATTGGTTGTTAGGAGCATGAGAGTGAGGCTTGACCCGCAGCAATCCCGGAAGCGTCTGTTCTTACCTCCCGCACCGAGGCCGAGCTGCCCTAGCACCCGCTCAGTCTCCCCGTCCGCGTACATGAAGGCGGTGTCCAGCTCGTCGTGGCCGCGTCTCAGGAACTCTCTCACCGCCGCCCCGCTGTCCGCAGGGTCCATCCGGCGCCCGAACTCCATGGTGCCCAGGACGGTGCTGGGGAGCGGAGGAGGCGGCGGCGGAGCGGTGGGGGGAGACCGAGACATGAATGCAGAACGGAGCACCGAGACCAACCGCGGAGCCGACCTGAGGGACACTGACAGCATGGCAGGGAGGCGCATGCGCGGAGGAAGCACCGTCACATGACCCCCTGGCTGATCATTAATAGTGATCTAGTAGAATCTACTAAGTAGATCAATAATTAGTGAGCTGCGACCTCTGCTCCGGTCACAGCCAAAGCTGCACCCAGAATCCCGACCATAGACTGCACAGTCCGTAACCTCCCGCCAGTCCAGTGCGTAACCGGGATCCCACCTCGACCCCTCGCTGTACCGCTTTCCGGCCCCCCAGCCATGAGCTTAATCCGAAAAGTGCAAAAAATGTGACAATTATTATACAATTAAGTGTGTTTTCGATATTTGGGGCCACGCTGCCCGCAGGTCCCTGTCTTTCCTCTCAGGATTACAGCGGTGATTTATGTGCAGCCCTCCCGCCGGACCTCCACAGTCGCCATCGCTTCATTTACTGCCTATGCAGAGCGCAGCAGCCGATGACAAACGTATGTCAACTCCAGCGCCTCCACAGGAGAAGAAACAGTCGCTGGCCGGTCCCCTCATGGGGCGCGGTAAAGCACAGGCCCGCGCCGATGCGTTTCACTGTTCTCTCCTGAGGGCAGAGCAAAGTCCTGCAACGCGCCGGCTTCACTTCCGGTTCATCAGTTCTCATAGGAAGATAAAGCAAATCGCGTCGGAGCAGGTCTGTGCTTCATCCTGAGATTCGCAGCACTGGGATGTAGGAGACGTGTAACAAGACATCACGAGTGCGGGGCGGCTCAAGAAATAAAGGAAAAAGTAATAAAAAAAAAAAGTTGTAAATCTTTAAATCTGACCCTTAAAGAGAAAAGTTCAATAAGACATCTGCAGAGAGAGGACATATAAACCGCACAGTGAATATATGGAACTATCAGTGAGAAAGAGAAAACTAATTAAAGTAGAGGAAGACAGAGATCTGACACTTCAACCTCTAGTGAAGTAGGAGCCCCTGTAGTGACAAGGTAATTACATCAAAGAAATACTTTGAGAAGAAGACAGCAAGTCTGAGAACTGTTTACGCAGAGGCGGAGAAGTACCTGGGATAGGGCTTCCTCTGATCAAAGGACTGTTCTGTTTTGTCTATGGGGTCCATATAGGAATATTGGGGTTTTAAATTGATCTGATATTTATGGGAGATATATTTTCATCATCGTAGTGAAGGGATGAACATAACGAATTCACTCACATCACTGTAAGGCCGGCCACATACCTCCAACTTAATATCGATGATGCTATCCATGCCATGTTTCATGTATATTGAATGGTAAAACCGAGATAGGAAACATAACCAAGATATCTCCCACCTGGGACCTCCAAGGGTGAAGATATCCTGAAAGTTGGGGCTCTCGTAATCTGCTAAAAGATCTAGGACATCCCACAATCAGCCCGCACATGAGCTCACCAAGGGGTGGTATGAGGGCGCAAACTTGATTAATAAAAACAGAGTTTGGGTTTTGGATTTTTGTCATTCCTGGAAGGTACAGCTTGCTGTGGTTCTGTCCGTCTTCCCAAAAGTAGAACCCCCCTCCGCTAAGCTCTGAGCCTTTTCCGTGACACAACTTTACTATTTTTCTCTTTTTATCCCCTTTATGTAATTGTATATATTGTATTGTTTTGTACCCACTTTGTAACAGCTTTGTATATTTTTTATAAACACTGCCTATCTTTCCAGATTAATTATAAAAAATGTAATATCTCTGTTCCTCTTGCTCTGTAAATAGCACCCCTGAAACTATACGCTACCTGTAACGGGTGTCCAATTGGCCTGTATAAACGATTGGTGTCGGCAGCTAGTGGTTACGTTTGTTATTGCTGAGCTGGCAGTGACCGTACTAGAGTATATATATATATGTATGTATGTTCCATGCGTTGGAATTGGAGGCGTATATACCATACGCTCACTGTTAGTTCCCCAATAACCGGCCTAGTAGTGGAAGCAGACGCGGCCTCGTCCATCACTCGTCAGTCAATTGTTTAATTCTCCTGATGATTGGAGGCAGCGGAGGGGCGCCCCCTGACAATTTGGTGGCAGCGGTGGGATATAGATCATTAGTGATCTGGTTTTAGCAATCATCCCTGTCACTAAAAACTTGCACGGTCCCTGCGAGGATTCTGTTCCCAGTTTTGAGGATTGGACTCAGTGTTTATTTTTACCTGGGACAATACTGCTCATGTAGCAATTACATTCCTCCATGGACCGGAGGTCCCAGCTGTGGGAGGTGTTCCTGCTTTACCTGACCATCTTCAGGGGTGTACCAGGGAAGACGCAGCTAGCCATCCACCTGGTGGACACAGAGAGTCACCCCCCAGTCCGCCAACCTGCATACTGTGTCTCCCTAGAGGTGCAAACGGACATCAAAAGGGAGAAAGACAAAATGTTATGCCTGGGGGTGATCCAAAATATTGTGGGCCTCACCTTTAGTCCTGGTCCCGATAAAGGATTGGACAACCCGTTTCTGTGTGAATTACAGGAGGCTAAATGCCATCACAGCCCTTGATGCTTACCCAATGCCACGCATCGATGAGCTGATGGATGGCTTAGGCGGTGCCTGGTACTTGATAATCATGGACCTGAGTCGAGGCTGGAGGCACAGGAGAAGTCCGCCTTCATCACCCCATTCGGACTGTATGAATCCCGCGTCATGCCCTTTGGCATGAGAAATGCTCCTGCCACTTTCCAGCGAATAGTCAACCAGATGCTCGAGGGACTAGAGAGGTTTGCTGTCTATTATCTAGACGACATTGCTGTCTTCAGTCCCACCTGGGAGGAACACCTGGGGCAGGTGCTAAGGCGTTTCTAGGGCGCTGGTTTGTCTCCCCCATATATCTCTGAACTAATCTCCCAATATTTCCCACCACATAATCTTCGGTCCTCCCAAGACCTCCTTCTGTCCTCCACAATCATATGTTCCTCACCCAATCGCCTCCAAGACTTCTCCCAAGTGTGACGATACAGTGTAAAATCGTAATTATGCCAGACATACTTTATTTACACAGACTATTGTTTGAATAATCCCGAATGTTAATTTAAAGAGCCCACTATGTAAATTGAATAACCTTTGTTGACCCTGTGGCTTATTGACTCACAAGACAAACTAAGCAAATTTATTAAATGCTCAAACAATGAGACATGAGGCTGCCCTTCCTCCCCAACCTGTGGTTGTGTACTTAAAAGGACATGTGTTTCTGTAGCAGTGAGACTTGGGACAGATAATCAAGGAGAAGCAAGAGGACACTCAGACTCTCTTCACACCATCAGCTTGGTAGTATGGCTTTACCCAAAGAGACACAGATTTGGATTCTACATGATTCTAGTCTAAGGGTATATAGCCCTGACTGGAAAGATATGGATCTGCTCCATTTAACCATCAGAGAGCCCATGGATACATTTGGGGAGACCAGGTTGGGACGATGAAGTCACCTGGCCCCATGGATATGTTGTTGGGGTTGCCAGGAGGGACCCACCGGTCGCCTGGAACCCATGGAGACATTCAGAGAAGCCAGATTGGGACCCGCCAGTCATCTGGCCCCATGGAAACTCTCAGATAGTCCAGGGTGGGACCCTTGGGTCTCCTGGCCTTTTACCTCGATGGACTGCTAGCTTCCTAAGCTTGCCACTACCTTCTGTCTGTGGGGGCCTGCCAGAAGCGGGGGGCCACTGGTTGAGGTAGTCGGCCCTGGAAGTCCCAAAGTCGCAGCTGTTCTATCCCAGGTGGGCGGAGCGGAAGGGTGAGACTGGGTAATGTTGCACCATCTTGGGTATTTGCAGGGACTGCTCTATGTGTTTATTGTCTGTTTGGTGTTTCAATAAAGTATTACCACACTGTTTTACCCTCACCCTGTGTTGTCTGAGTAGTGTTACACTCACGGAAGACCCCGGGTCTTCACACCAAGTATTCCCCATCCTGTAGAATTTTGTGGCCCAACACGTCCGATTATCCACCACATTCGAAACTTTCAAGTGGAGCTTGAAAACCCATCTCTTCAGAACAGCTTACAGCCTGCAATGACATGCAGCTGCCTCACCAACACCAGAGCTGCTGCCTCACCAACACCAGAGCTGCTGCCTCACCAACACCAGAGTTGCTGCCTCACCAACACCAGAGCTGCTGCCTCACCAACACCAGAGCTGCTGCCTCACCAACACCAGAGCTGCTGCCTCACCAACACCAGAGCTGCTGCCTCACCAACACCAGAGCTGCTGCCTCACCAACACCAGAGCTGCTGCCTCACCAACACCAGAGCTGCTGCCTCACCAACACCAGAGCTGTCGCCTCACCAACACCAGAGCTGTCGCCTCACCAGCACCAGACCTGCTGCCTCACCAACACCAGAGCTGCCTCCTCATCATCACCGAAGCAGCCACCCCCCAACACCAGAGTTGCTACCTCATCATCACAAGAGCTGTCGCCTCACCAACCCCAGAGCTGCCGCCTCACCAACACCGGAGCTGTCACCTCACCACCACCAGAGCTGCCACCTCACCAACACCAGAGCTATCGCCTTCCCAACACCAGAGCTGCCGCCTTCCCAACACCATAGCTACCGCTTCACCAACACCAGAGCAGCCAATCTCACCAACACCAGAGCGGTCCCCTCACCAACACCAGACCTGCTGCCTCACCAATACCAGAGCTGCCTCCTCATCATCACTGGAGCAGCCACCCCACCAACACCAGAGTTGCTACATCACTAACACCAGAGCTGCCGACTCACTAACACCAGAGCTGCCGACTCACTAACACCAGAGCTGTCTCCTCACCAACACCAGAGCTGTCGCCTCACCAACACCAGAGCTGCCGACTCACCAACACCAGAGCTGCCGACTCACCAACACCAGAGCTGCCGACTCACCAACACCAGAGATGTCTCCTCACCAACAGCAGAGCTGTCTCCTCACCAACAGCAGAGCTGTCGCCTCTCCAACAGCAGAGCTGTCGCCTCACCAACACCAGAGCTGTCGCCTCACCAACAGCAGAGCTGCCACCTCACCACCACCAGAGCTGCCGCCTCCCCAACACCAGAGCTGTCGCCTCCCCAACACCAGAGCTGCCACCTCACCATCATCAGAGCTGCCACCTCACCAACACCAGAGCTGTCGCCTCACCAACACCAGAGCTCACCAACACAAGAGCTGCCGCCTCACCAGCACAAGAGCTGCTGCATCACCAACACCAGAGCTGTCGCCTCACCAACACCAGAGCTGTCGCCTCACCAACATCAGAACTGCTGCCTCACCAACACCAGAGCTGTTGCCTCACCAACACCAGAGCTGTTGCCTCACCAACACCAGAGCTGTCGCCTCACCACCACCAGAGCTGCCGCCTCACCAACATCAGAGCTGTCACCTCACCACCACCAGAGCTGCCGCCTCACCAACACCAGATCTGCTGCCTCACTAACACCAGAGCTGCTTCCTCATCATCACCAGAGCTGTCGCCTCACCAACACCAGAGTTGCCGTCTCATCATCACCAGAGCTGCCGCCTCATCATTACCAAAGCTGTCGCCTCACCAACACCGGAGCTGTCTCCTCACAACCACCAGAGCTGCCACCTCCCCAACACCAGAGCTGTCGCCTCCCCAACACCAGAGCTGTCGCCTCCCCAACACCAGAGCTGCCACCTCACCAACACCAGAGCTGTTGCCTCATCAATACCAGAGCTGCCGCCTCACCAACACAAGAGCTGCCATCTCACCAACACCAGAGCTGTCGCCTCACCAACACCAGATCTGCTTCCTCATCATCACCAGAGATGTCGCCTCACCAACACCAGAGTTGCCGCCTCATCATCACCAGAGCTGCCGCCTCACCAACACCGGAGCGGTCACCTCACAACCATCAGAGCTGCCACCTCACCAACACCAGAGCTGTCGCCTCTCCAACACCAGAGCTGCTGCCTCACCGACACCAGAGCTGTCGCCTCACCAACACCGGAGCTGCCGCCTCACCAATACCAGAGCTGCCACCTCAACATCACAGGAGCTGTCGCCTCACCAACACCAAAGCTGTCGCCCTACCAACACCAGAGCTGCTGCCTCACCAACACCAGAGCTGCTGCCTCACCAACACCAGAGCTGCCGCCTCACCAACACCAGAGCTGCCGCCTCACCATCACCAGAGCTGCCACCTTACCAACACCAGAGCTGCCACCTTACCAACACCAGAGCTGCCGCCTCACCAACACCAGAGCTATCGCCTCACCAACACCAGAGCTGTCGCCTTACCAACACCAGAGCTGCCACCTCATCATCACCAGAGCAGCCAGCCCACCAAAACCAGAGCTGCCACCTCACCAACACCAGAGCTGCCACCTCACCAACACCAGAGCTGCCACCTCATCATCACCAGAGCTGCCAGCCCATCAACACCAGAGCTGCCACCTCACCACCACCAGACCTGCCGCCTCATCACCACCAGAGCTGCCACCTCATCACCACCAGAGCTGCCACCTCACCAATACCAGAGCTGCCGCCTCACCAACACCAGAGCTGTCACCTCATCACCAGAGCTGCCACCTCACCAATACCAGAGCTGTCGCCTTACCAACACCAGAGCTGCCACCTCATCATCACCAGAGCAGCCAGCCCACCAACACCAGAGCTGCCACCTCACCAACACCAGAGCTGCCACCTCATCATCACCAGAGCTGCCAGCCCACCAACACCAGAGCTGCCGCCTCACTAACACCAGACCTGCTGTCTTACCACCACCAGGGCTGCCACCTCACCAACACCAGAGCTGCCACCTCACCACCACCAGACCTGCCGCCTCACCAACACCAGAGCTGTCACCTCATCACCACCAGAGCTGCCACCTCACCAACACCAGAGCTGTCGCCTCACCAAGACCAGAGCTGCTGCCTCACCAACATCAGAGCTGCCGCCTCACCATCACCAGAGCTGCCACCTCACCAACACCAGAGCTGCCGCCTCACCAACACCAGCGCTTTCGCCTCACCAACACCAGAGCTGTCGCCTTACCAACACCAGAGCTGCCACCTCATCATCATCAGAGCTGCTGCCTCACCAACACCAGAGCTGCCACCTCATCATCAACAGAGCTGCCATCTCACAAACACCAGACCTGCCGCCTCATCATCACCAGAGCTGCCATCTCACAAACACCAGAGCTGCCGCCTCATCATCACCAGAGCTGCCATCTCACCAACACCAGAGCTGTCGCCTCACCAACACTGGAACACCACCTCACCAACACCAGACCTGTCGCCTCACCAACACCGGAGCGCCGCCTCACCAACACCAGAGCTGCTGCCTCACCAACACCAGAGCTGCCGCCTCATCATCAGAGCTGCCGCCTCACCATCACTAGAGCTGTCACCTCACCAACACCAGAGTTGCTGCCTCATCATCATCAGAGCTGCCACCTCACCAACACCAGAGCTGCCGCCTCACCAACACCAGAGTTGCTGCCTCACCAACACCGGAGATGCTGAGACCCCTGAACCTACTGTCTCCTTTTCCTTTACACTTTAAAATGTAAGTCCGCTGCGGCAGGGTCCTCTCCCCCCGTACCTGTCTGTCACTATTAGTTTGTTCATTGTAATTTATATTTGTATGTAACCTCACATGTAAAGCAATATGGAATCAATGGTGCTCTAAAAAATGTCAGATAGGCATGACGGAGGTGCAGTACCTCGGTCACCAGGTGGGTGGCGGAACTCTGAAGCCAGGTTGATGCTATCACCATCTGACTTACCCCCAAGACCAAGAAACAGATAATGTCCCTCTTAGGCTATGTTCACACATTGCGTTTTTTGATGCATTTTTTTTAAAGCTAATTTTAAGCTGCGTTTTACATTACCAGCAAAAGCTATGAGAGTTCAGAAATCTCATGACTGAATTGGAAAACTGATGCGTTTTTGCAAACTCCAGCATGTGTCTTTATTCAGCGTTTTTTCACCCGTAGAAAACAATGAGTAAGTGCAAAAATGCAGCAAAAAAAAAATGCAGGTGTCCGGTTTTACTGCGTTTTTGGTGCATAAAACTCAGTAAGTGGGATCATGTTTTTTTTTTTTTTTTTTGGGGGGGGGGGGCACTAAACTTTATCAGCATGCACAAGAGACAAATGAACCTGACTAAAAAGCAGCAAAACCTGCTTTTTGTAAGCGGCTTCTTTACCGCCAAGAGAGCAGATTCTGCCTGCAGAAAAAAAAAAATGCAACGTGTGAACATAGCCTTAGGTACGACAGGGTACTATAGGAAGTTCATCTCCAACTCTAGTGGCCTTGCTAAGTCTCTGATGGACCTCACTAAAAAGAAGCTACCGCAACCAGACAGCTGGACGGCAGTGAGTTGGCCTTCACGCTCTTTCCAGTTCCCCAGTTCTACAAGTCCCGGACGTCACCTGGGGAGATGGACTTCAGACACGATCTGTAAATCAGTCTTCCATGGGGGATGTGTCCTAGAGGAAAATTTAAATCCATAAAGACATCTCCAGAGAGGGGACGTATCACCCTCACATTGAATATATGGGATTAATTATAACTGTGGAAGTGAGAAAGAGCTGACACTTCAACCTCCATTGAAGTATGACCTCCTGCCATGAACAGGTAATTACCACAGGGGGATCTGATGAGAACCAGCCAACAAGCCTGGGATTCGTATACTCAGAGGCGGAGCAGTAAAGGGGTTTCCTCTGTTCAAAGGAATTATCTCTTTCTGGAGCCAGTGGTCAGTGATGAATATTGATGTTTTGCATCGATTTGATATTTATGGGAGATATATTTTCGGCATCATAGCGAAGGGACGAACTGAACGCATTCACTCACATCACCGTATTGCAGGCAGAACGCCTCCAACTTAATATCAGTCAGATGGATGATGTTATCCATGCCATGCTTCATCTGGGCAGCACGGTGGCTCAGTGGTTAGCACTGCAGCCTTGCAGCACTGGGGTCCTGGGGTCAAATCCCAAGTACATCTGCAAGGAGTTTGTATGTTCTCCCCGTGTTTGCATGGGTTTCCTCCAGTTTCCTCCCACACTCCAAAGATATACTGATAAGCAATATAGATTGTGAGCCCCCATGGGGACAGTGCTGATAATGTCAGTAAATTGTCTGAATTGTAAAGCGCTGCGGAATATGTTGGCGCTATATAAAATAAATAATAATCTCTATAGAAAGGTTGAAATTGCAATAGGAACATGACAATATCTCTCGCCTGGGACCTCCAGGGGAGAAGATATCCTGAAAGTTGGGGATCTCATAAACTTCTAAAAGACCTAGCACATTTCACAATCAGCCCTTTTTATTTTATGTAATTGTATATACCGTATTGTTTTGTTCCAATTTAGTATCATCTTTGTATATTTTTTATAAACACTGCCTTTCTTTCTGGATTAACTATATAAAATGTAATAGCTCTGTTCCTCTTTCTCTGTAAATCGCACCCCTGAAGCCATACGCTACCTGTAACGGGTGTCCAATCGGCTCGTATAGAAGATTGGTGGTGGCAGCTAGCATAGCTCACAACCCGTCCCGTCACAGCTTCTATACTCACTTCATCGCTCACTAGCTCCCTTCCCTCGGGGGTGGGGCTGCTCTCTGCTCAGTGCATAAATTAAATTATATATTCACTGCTTCCCCGTCCTGTGATTGGGCCTTCTTCCTGGGACTAAAACTCCATCTCCGTGTTTGCAGGCTGTTGCTCTATCCAGGAGCCACAGCCCACTATGATGTAGATAGGAGAATTTGGTAATCTTGGCCTGTATTGCAGGCAATGAACCCAGAAGCAGATTCTGCATGTCCATAGAGATACATTTCATATATAACAATGTATTTCTATGGTCCCTGTATACTGAGGTGAAGAAAAATATATTTTTTTGTTCCTATAAAAGTAGTAAAAATAATAAGCAATTACAAAATTGAAATTTTTTTTTTGTTCTGTGAGTTTCCCCAGGTCTCGAACCCACAACCTTAACATTACAGGCAGGTGCTTAAAGGGGTTGTCCACTACTAGGCCTCCCGTGCCGGCGCGGTGTCAGCACTCGCAGTCCCGGAGCTCTGGTGCGGTGGAATGACATTTGGTGCCCGGCGACCAATCAGCGCTGGCGTCACTGGCCCCGCCTTGGTACGGATTCAACATGAAGAGGAAGTCAGTAGCGTAGCGAAAATGCAGCCTCATCCATCACTCGTCAGCCAACTGTGTAATTGTCCTGACGATCAGTGGCAGCGGTGGGATCTGCGTTATCCCTCCGGTGTAGAGAAAAAACACAAAAAAATTAAATACCCCCCCCCCCCTCCCCTCAACAAAGTTTAAAAAAGTTATTGCTCTCAGGAAACAGCGACACAAAGTCTTTTTTTTTAAGTAAATTTCTGTTTTGTTTTGGCCGCAGAGAAAGGGTTAAAGTGTGGAGAGGTCAAGAGAGAGGGCGCCGACTACAGGAGGCTGCAGACGGGGCAGTAACCTAGGAGACCATGTGTAGAGGGGAGGGGGAGACTGTGTACCCGTCCCCCCCCTCTGCTGACCATGGTATCAGCCCTCCGGCAGAAGCTTCTATAGGAGTACGGGGGAAACCAAGTGAGGAAACGGGGAGGTCAGTGCTGATCTGACAGAACGGAGGAAACAAGGTGGAACCCCACCCCCTCCATTCCGCAGTGATGAGGTCACCGCTGGAGGGGCGGGGCCAGAGCTGGAGTCATGTGACGTCCGCGGGTCATGTGACCAGACGAAGAGGAAAACAAAAGGGAAATCAGCCGGTGAGAGACAGAGACAGAGAGAAGGAAGAGGAACGGCGCAGAGGTACAGAGACCCCCGATATACAGCGCAGAGGTACAGAGACCCCCCCGATATATGGTGCAGAGGCCCCCTAATATATAGCACAGAGACCCCCGATATACAGCGCAGAGGCCCCCTAATATACAGCACAGAGACCCCTATATACAACACAGAGGTAAGAGACCCCCTAATATACAGCACAGAGACCCCCGATATACAGCGCAGAGACCCCCTAATATACAGCACAGAGACCCCTATATACAACACAGAGGTAAGAGACCCCCTAATATACAGCACAGAGACCCCCGATATACAGCGCAGAGACCCCCTAATATACAGCACAGAGACCCCTATATACAACACAGAGGTAAGAGACCCCCTAATATACAGCGCAGAGACCCCCTAATATACAGCACAGAGACCCCTATATACAACACAGAGGTAAGAGACCCCCTAATATACAGCGCAGAGACCCCTATATACAGTGCAGAGGTACAGAGATCCCCCAATATACAGCGCAGAGGTGCAGAGACCCCCCCGATATACAGCGCAGAGGTGCAGAGACCCCCCCCGATATACAGTGCAGAGACCCCTATATACAGTGCAGAGGTACAGAGACCCCCCCGATATATGGTGCAGAGGCCCCCTAATATATAGCACAGAGACCCCCGATATACAGCGCAGAGACCCCTATATACAACACAGAGGTAAGAGACCCCCTAATATACAGCACAGAGACCCCCGATATACAGCGCAGAGACCCCCTAATATACAGCACAGAGACCCCTATATACAACACAGAGGTAAGAGACCCCCTAATATACAGCGCAGAGACCCCTATATACAGTGCAGAGGTACAGAGATCCCCCAATATACAGCGCAGAGGTACAGAGACCCCCCCCGATATATGGTGCAGAGGCCCCCTAATATATAGCACAGAGACCCCTAATATACAGCACAGAGACCCCTATATACAACACAGAGGTAAGAGACCCCCTAATATACAGCACAGAGACCCCCGATATACAGCGCAGAGACCCCCTAATATACAGCACAGAGACCCCTATATACAACACAGAGGTAAGAGACCCCCTAATATACAGCGCAGAGACCCCCTAATATACAGCACAGAGACCCCTATATACAACACAGAGGTAAGAGACCCCCTAATATACAGCGCAGAGACCCCTATATACAGTGCAGAGGTACAGAGATCCCCCAATATACAGCGCAGAGGTGCAGAGACCCCCCCCGATATACAGCGCAGAGGTGCAGAGACCCCCCCCGATATACAGCGCAGAGGTGCAGAGACCCCCCCCGATATACAGCGCAGAGACCCCTATATACAGTGCAGAGGTACAGAGATCCCCCAATATACAGCGCAGAGGTGCAGAGACCCCCCCGATATACAGCGCAGAGGTGCAGAGACCCCCCCCGATATACAGCGCAGAGACCCCTATATACAGTGCAGAGGTACAGAGATCCCCCAATATACAGCGCAGAGGTGCAGACCCCCCCCGATATACAGCGCAGAGGTGCAGAGACCCCCCCGATATACAGCGCAGAGGTTTAGAGACCGCCCCCCGATATACAGCGCAGATGTGCAGAGACCCCGCCCCGATATACAGTGCAGAGGTACAGAGACCCCCCCCCGATATACAGTGCAGAGGTGCAGAGACCCCCCCCCGATATACAGTGCAGAGGTGCAGAGACCCCCCTCGATATACAGTGCAGAGGTGCAGAGACCCCCCCGATATACAGCGCAGAGGTACAGAGACCCCCCCGATATATGGTGCAGAGGCCCCCTAATATATAGCACAGAGACCCCCGATATACAGCGCAGAGGCCCCCTAATATACAGCACAGAGACCCCCTAATATACAGCACAGAGACCCCCGATATACAGCGCAGAGGCCCCCTAATATACAGCACAGAGACCCCTATATACAACACAGAGGTAAGAGACCCCCTAATATACAGCGCAGAGACCCCTATATACAGCGCAGAGGTACAGAGACCCCCCCAATATACAGCGCAGAGGTGCAGAGACCCCCCCGATATACAGCGCAGAGGTGCAGAGACCCCGCCCGATATACAGCGCAGAGACCCCTATATACAGTGCAGAGGTACAGAGATCCCCCAATATACAGCGCAGAGGTGCAGACCCCCCCCTGATATACAGCGCAGAGGTACAGAGACCCCCCCGATATACAGCGCAGAGGTACAGAGACCCCCCCGATATACAGCGCAGAGGTTTAGAGACCCCCCCCGATATACAGCGCAGAGGTTTAGAGACCCCCCGATATACAGCGCAGAGGTTTAGAGACCCCCCCGATATACAGCGCAGAGGTTTAGAGACCCCCCCCATATACAGCGCAGAGGTGCAGAGACCCCCCCCGATATACAGCGCAGAGGTTTAGAGACACCCCCCCGATATACAGCGCAGATGTGCAGAGACCCCGCCCCGATATACAGTGCAGAGGTGCAGAGACCCCCCTGATATACAGCTCAGAGGTGCAGAGACCCCCCCCCGATATACAACGCAGAGGTGCAGAGACCCCCCCTCAGTATACAGCGCAGAGGTGCCGAGACCCCCCCCCCATATACAGCGCAGAGGTGCAGAGACCCCGCCCCGATATACAGCGCAGAGGTGCAGAGACCCCCCCCGGTATACAGCGCAGAGGTGCAGACCCCCCCCCCAATATACAGCGCAGAGGTGCAGAGACCCCCCCCCCAATATACAGCGCAGAGGTGCAGAGACCCCCCCCGATATACAGCGCAGAGGTGCAGAGACCCCCCCCGATATACAGCGCAGAGGTGCAGAGACCCCCCCCGATATACAGCGCAGAGGTGCAGAGACCCCGCCCCGATATACAGCGCAGAGGCCCCCTAATATACAGCACAGAGACCCCTATATACAACACAGAGGTAAGAGACCCCCTAATATACAGCGCAGAGACCCCTATATACAGTGCAGAGGTACAGAGATCCCCCGATATACAGCGCAGAGGTGCAGAGACCCCCCCGATATACAGCGCAGAGGTGCAGAGACCCCCCCGATATACAGCGCAGAGGTGCAGAGACCCCCCCCGATATACAGCACAGAGGTGCAGAGACCGCCTCTGGATATACAGCGTAGAGGTGCAGAGACCCCCCGATATACAGTGCAGAGGTGCAGAGACCTCCCCCGATATACAGTGCAGAGGTGCAGAGACCTCCCCCGATATACAGCGCAGAGGTGCAGAGACCCCGCCCCGATATACAGCGCAGAGGTGCAGAGACCCCCCCCCATATACAGTGCAGAGGTGCAGAGACCCCCTCCGGATATACAGCGCAGAGTTGCAGAGACCCACCCGATATACAGCGCAGAGTTGCAGAGACCCCCACGATCTCATGGACCTCGGCTGCGGGACGTCTTCAGGCTTTATCCTGCAGTCGCATCCAGAGCTGCGCTCAAAATTCTGCTTGAGGGGAACCAGCAGGGTTGTGCTTGCAGCTCTGGGTGTGAGTGGAGCGGCTGTGATGTATGAGGATGGTCCCCGCTCTCTTTCAGGGGGGCAGCATGTGGGCGCTGGGGAAACCTTCTCCCCCCCAGAACTTCTCGGACTGTGTGAACGGCTCGGCCTGGGTGTGGAGCGCGTTCAACGAGTGTGCGGCCGATGGACGGGACTTCGCCAGCATCTACCTTGGCCTCTTCTCCATCTTGTGCTTCGTTGCTGCTTCCTTCCCGTGAGTATATATATATATATATCCATTAGTCAGGGTGTTGGGTTTGTGCTGAGGACGTGGATGACTCAGGAGCTGACGCCGAGCTTCTCCGACCACGACGTCCTGTGTGCGCCGCTGACCCAGCGATGTCCCTGACCACAGTATCCTGCCCTGCAGCAGCTCATCCAGAGCCGCCTGGTTCATGATTAATCGGGAGAAAGCATTGTGTTACAGTTTCTACTGCTGCTCATCCAGGGCCTCCTGGTTCATGAGTAAGGGCTCATCCCCATCTGCGTTAATAAAATTGGTCCGATGTTGATCCTGAACAGTCGGTCGAGTGTCGCGCGAGCACAATGCGATTTTACCATCAGCTTTTATATAGAGAGTTTTCTAAGTAAATATGCGTGTCCAGCTTACTGTACATGTATTTAAGTAATAAATTAAAAAAAAAAAAATGGCGTGGGGTCCCCCCTTATTTTTGTTAACCAGCTGGGGAAAAGCAGACAGCTGGGGCTGATGTTTATAGCCTGGAAGGGGGAAATACACATGGAGCTTCCCAGTCTGTTAATATCAGCTCACAGCTGTATACTTAGCCTATACTGGTTACTAAAATGGGGGACTCCAAAAAAAAAAATGACGTGGTGTCCCCTCCTATAATTAATAACCAGCAAAGGCTAGGCAGAAAGCTGAGGGCTGATATTAAAAGCCAGGGAAGGGACCATGGATATTGGCCCCCTCCCAGACTAATAACACCTGCCCTCAGCTGCCCCAGAAATGACGCATCCATAAGATAGCGCATAGTCTCCGCTCTTAGCCTATACTGGTTACTAAAATCGGGGACTCCAAAAAAAAATGACGTAGTGTCCCCTCCTATAATTAATAACCAGCAAAGGCTAGGCAGACAGCTGAGGGCTGATATTAAAAGCCAGGGAAGGGACCATGGATATTGGCCCCCTCCCAGACTAATAACACCAGCTCTCAGCTGCCCCAGAAATGGCGCATCCATAAGATGGCGCATAGTCTCCGCTTTTCCCACTTGCCCTGGTGCGGTGGCAGTGGGGTAATAGTATTGGGGTCAGCTTTGAATTGGCAGCTGGCATCAAGCCCAGGGGTTAGTAATGGAGCGGCGTTTATAACCCCATTGTCAGATTGTAAAAAATACAGAATAAAGTCCTTTAATAGAAATAAAGACACAGACCCCACCCCCACCTTCTTTTACCCATCTATTATGGAAAAAGAAAAAATAATAATCCACCATGTCCCTCACCTGTGCAACGAGAAGATAATATTCCATTTGTCCCTTGACGAGCCTAGCTCTGCTACATCTAGAGCAGTGGCATGATGCGACCATCCAGCCTGCCAATATTCATGGCCCCTTCCCAGCCTGTTAATATCAGCTTGCAGCTGTCTGCCTAGCCTTTGCTGGTTATTAATTATAGAGGGACCCCTGGTCATTTCTTTTTTTTTTGGGGGGGGGGGGGTCCCCCATTTTAATAACCAGTACAGGCGAAGTATACAGCTGTGAGCTGATAATAATAGCCTGGGAAGCTCCATGTTTATTACCCCCTTCTTAGACTATAAACATCCGCCCCAGCTGTCTGCTTTTTCTCAGCTGGTTAAGAATAATAGCGTTGTGTGCACATTCAGGGTCTCTGGAAAGTAGTGTGGCCCACCCCCGGTCCGCCCTGCTGCACAATAATGGCCGCCGGTCTCCTCTCTTCTCAGACAATATGTCCAGTCCTGTAGGACGGGGAACATGGACCAGGCGCTGTCCATCTGGTTCCTGCTGGGGTGGCTGGCCGGAGACTCCTGTAACTTTGTGGGGGCGTTCCTGTCCCATCAGCTGCCCATCCAGGTGAGTGTCACCCCTCTACGCTCCTGTGAGCGGACCCCCGTGAGCGGACCCCCGGCGTCACCTCTCCTCTCCTCCGCAGACGTACACGGCGGTGTATTACGTGCTGGCCGACCTCCTCATGCTCTCTCTGTACATTTACTACAAGCTCCGGAACCGGGGGCCGAGCGGTGAGTGGTGGCACATTGGAGCGGGGGGCTCGCGGACCCCCTGTAATCACTTCGACTCTCCTTTACAGCCGCTCTCAGGATAAACGCTGTCTGCGGATTGGCTCTGCTCGGCTCTGCCTCTCTGCTGCCCCTGCTGGGCGGTTCTGCTCCGGCCGACGGCTCCGCCATGGTGAGCGCCAGGCGCCTGCTGTCCACCGACAGGGAGGAGGTGAGTGACAGACGCTTCACTTAAAGGGACGGCGTCAATAATTGTACCGTATTCTGCAACTTCCTTCTTGCTGTCAGTGAATGGAAACACTCGGCTCCATGTTGACGTTTGTATATTTCAGCCTTTCAGCACCCAGGAGATCGTGGGATGTGCGATCGGATCCGTCTCCTCCATGTTCTACCTCGGCTCCCGGGTCCCGCAGATCGTCACTAATGTAAGCCCTCCTGCGGGGGGCTCGTGTCCGGAGGTCACGGGGGGTGGGGGGTTATGGGGCGTCCCTGGTTGGTTGTTACACTTGGGTGATACATTGTAACAATCGGGACAGGATTGAGGTTTGTGCTGCTTGTGTTTTAACCAGAGACTGATACAATGTAACAAACCCTCAGCTGTATAAAAATGACAAGGAAAGGATTGGTTGTCAGTCTGTGAATGAAAAACAAGACTGGTTCTATTCACTGACGGCGAGCGGAGAAGGTGGGAAACATGAAGTATATGGGGAAGTTACTGGACTTTCTGGTGTTTGTAGTTCCGGAGACGATCGACTGAAGGGCTGGCGCTGTCCCTCTTCTGTATGGTGATTGTGGGCAACCTGACGTACGGCCTCAGCATCCTCCTGAAGAACCCGGACCACGGCCAGGCCGAGGCCAACTACATCCTGCACCACCTGTCCTGGCTGGTCGGGAGCCTGGGCGTCATGTGCCTGGATGTCGTCGTATCCTTTGTCCTGCCTGCAGGGTACAGCTGGGTGGTGAGCGCCTCCCAGAGGCCGGGGACAGGATGCACAGGTGGGTGGTGGGCGCCTCCCTGAAGCCAGGGACAGGATGCACAGGTGGGCGCCTCCCCGAGGCCGGGGACAGGATGCACAGGTGGGCGCCTCCCCGAAGCCAGGGACAGGATGCACAGGTGGGCGCCTCCCCGAGGCCGGGGACAGGATGCACAGGTGGGCGCCTCCCCGAGGCCGGGGACAGGATGCACAGGTGGGCGCCTCCCCGAGGCCGGGGACAGGATGCACAGGTGGGCGCCTCCCCGAGGCCGGGGACAGGATGCACAGGTGGGCGCCTCCCCGAGGCCGGGGACAGGATGCACAGGGGGGCGCCTCCCCGAGGCCGGGGACAGGATGCACAGGTGGGCGCCTCCCTGAGGCCGGGGACAGACGTCTCACTGTAGGTGCTTCCCCACAGTCCTGCCTATGCATCACACTCAGCTATATGTCCTTCATATATTCTCCTGTACAGACTTTAGGTGATGGGTTACTTAGCTGTGGGGCCCGTGTGACTTCTCTGGGGCCCCACAGCTATCACATGCTACTTCTAGGATTACATTCCTTTTGGGCTCTTGAAGCCTCCATTCCCCTCGTTGAGCACATTCTGAAAACTTTTAAAACTCAAGTTACCTGTTCGTACCACCAGAGGGCGTACTGTACAGACTCCAATTAATCTTATATAGCAGAAGCTAAGAGTGCCCCCTCTGGTGGCAATTAACAGAAACTGTTCACAAAAAAGTTCATAAACTTAAAGAAATTGTACTTTTTTTCTTGACTCCTGAGCAGATAATTACCCAATTCTTTGCGTTTGGTGTGAAAAATTCTAACGGTTCTACAGCCCAAGAACAGGAACCACTCCTGCCGTCAGACAAAGGGGGCTTCTCTGCCTGAGGACCGAGCTTTCTCCCTGTTTACAGACCCTCATCTTCCTCGATGATCTTCATTACCATTGTTTTTTTTAAATAGACATTTTAGACTTATTTAACCCTTTCATAGTCACCTGCATCGGAATCTCCAGTGCCATATTTTTAGGAATTTTTTTTTAACTTTATTATGGACCATTTGTTTAATTTAGTAGCAAATATATATTGTGTATATATATATATATAAATTTTTTTATAATTTGTGATGTCGACCTCTGGAGGTCACACAAGGGAATATTTAAAATATTACCGTGATTTTTACAGGGGTGCAGAGGCGGCGACTGCTTTATGGCCGTTCTCTCAGGAAGACACGGAAGGGGAAAATGACCAATTTATGAGACGTGATGATTCCCGGACCCCCGCGCTCCGCTGCTAGGATAAAAGGGATTTAATCACATTTTAAAAGGAAAAAAATAAAAATAATTCTATAGAAATGTGACAAATCCATAAGAATTAACAGTTCAATAGAAAGTCCTTTTATCTGGCATCCGGTAATCTGACACTGCAGGAACAAAACTGGACCAGAAAACCAGCGGATCCCATGATCCAGAAGGTCCAATCTGACACTTAAAAAATCTCAGCGTTGCAAGATTAACCCCTTATGCAATGAGCCCCATCATCTATGTGATTAAAGGTAAGGGGGGTCACAATTAGCATCCCTGATATTGGGGTATTGATGGCACTTATCTCCACCTTATTCAATGGGCCGGAGCCACGGACAGGCCTGATACAGTGTAATATAGGGGTAGTAATCTGACCACGTGGTCAATCCCCTATAGGGACCAAAAATTGGTAATTTAATAAATTTATAAAAAAAAAAAAACTAAAAAAAAATAAAAAATCCATCTATGTAATATTGGAAAGGTATAAATGAGCAGATTTAATATTAAGTCTGTATTGATCCATAAAAGAAAAAAGTAAATGTCCAAAAACAAAAATAATATTTTTTGTTCTTTCCACCTTGGAATAAAAGTGATTAAAAAAAAAAAAGTGAAGTTGTGGATGTAAACATTTATAATTGTAAAGTGCTGCAGAATATGTTGGTGCTATAATAAAAATATATATATATATATATATATATATATATATACATACACACACACACACACACACACTAGATGGTGGTCCGATTCTAACGCATTGGGTATTCTAGAATATGTATGCGGCCGACCGGGCGCAATCAGCAGAACGGTGTTTAAATTTGCCACCAAAATGGCTGATTGGTCGCGGCCGGCGGCGGCCATACTGCAGTGAGATGTGACCTACAGCCTGAGAGCCAACAGGAAAGCAGCAGACGGGTGAGTGCAGCTCCGGATGTGACTGGAGCAGCCGGTCGGTGACAGATATTCCGGAGTCGGGACAGATATTTAGAATCATTTTATTGTTAGTACAGGGAGGCTCATATAGAAGACTTAAAGCTTTACAAAAAATATATATATAACAAAAAAAAATGGGGGAAAAATAAACCCTACGCATTCCCCAAACAGTCACCAGGAAAACAGAGTCGGGGGCAGAAGTCGGGGGCCGCGGGGTCCCATGATGAAAACATCAAGTCTCTTCTTCCTTCCTCCGGACAGATCCATCCATTCTCCGATAGGAGGTAACCATTGCTGCGCGGAGCGGGATGTGCAGTATATAACGGGTTAATGCGAGGGGCCGGGGCGAGCCTCAGACGGTGATGGATCATACAGCTTTACTCATAGGGGCAGACGGTGCTGAATGGCTATGTACGTGATGCAGACGGGGCGACAGACGGGCGAGGAGGGGGCGAAAATAATCAGAAAGAAGGGGACTGATGGGGACCATAAGAAATGAAAGGGATGGGGGGGGGGGCGGGGGGGCGACGTTTAACTTTGCTGCTTCCTCTTCAGAGCCTCCACTAAGTCGTTCTTCAAAGCCTCCTGTTTAGATTTGTCTGCGAACGTCTGGACGGACCTGTAGGGGGCGAGAGAGAGGCAGAGAGTGAGGGCTACACAGGAACGTGGGGCTTGTATGGAAAGAATGGGTGCAGCCGCCGCATCACAAACTGCTGCGCCCCCCAGAGAGCATCGCTGGTAATAGTCTGTACACTAGTCCCCTCCGCCTCCTCCTGCATCACAACGTAATCAGCCGTCATGACGTTATTCCGCTGGCTTTACCTGCAGCTGCCTGACATTGTGCTCATAGATGGACCCTTCTCATACAGATTATTTGGTCATCACTGTCCTCTATGGTCCACCTCCTCCACCGGGGGGCGCTGTGAGTTACACTCCAGTCACTGCACCCTGGAGCGACGACTCCCATCATTCATACAGGAGAAAGGATTGTCTTCTAATGGCGTCCTGCAGGGGGCAGAGTGTGACCAGCGGCATATTTGGGCGTAAATCTGGTTGTCCGTGGTCCGTCCCAGCTGTATAAAAGCTTTCCCACCTTCTAAGACGTAGATTACAGCACCTCTGCTTGCTGTCAGTGAAGGGAATGAACCCTTGTAAAGATGTCTGCATTCTCTCAGCTGCAGGTTTGTTACAATTGCACCCAATCCGGACAATCGTCCGATTCGCTTACAGACGCAACAGTAGCAAACCCTCAGCTGCGAGAAGGACGAGTTCCGATTGGTTGTTTTGGCTTCGGGATGTGAACACATCGCATTTTCATTTGCCAAGATCCTGAGAATAGTGTGGGACCTGTGCACGCCCCGTAATCAGTACAGACCTCGGCCCTCGCAGCAGTGACGTAAAGCGTCACACTGCAGCCACTGAAACCAATCACGGGGGCCGGGTCTCAATCAGCGTCTCTACTGAACTACAAGGGGCTCTTGGATAAGTCGGGGGGAGCGGCGTATACTAAGAATAGGAACAAGCACCTCCCCCAGTAATGTCCGCAGCCGCCCCCTTATGTGCAGACCATCCCCCACACACTACGTGGCGTTAGATTTCATGCGTTTCAGTAAACTCCACACCGATTAGTCACTCCGTGCAGCCGCCGACCCCCCGGAAACTTCCCCCGCATAGTCTATGCACCTCGGCTCTAGAAGCTGAGAATAAGAGCGCTGTCCCTTTAAGAAGTCCGTGGCCTGAGCGCATGTGGCGGTCTCATCCTGCCGTGCACAGCACTGGTGACACACGAGCCGACCGCGGCCATGCAGAACGTGACATCGCCCCCCTGGCACACCATGCGGACACCGCCGGCCCGTGTCCGGGGAGCGGTGCGGGCAGATGACGGGCAGCGGGTACCTGGACTAGTTATCGGGCTGCAGGAGGATCTGGCGTTGTGTCAGCACCTGAGACAGCTCCCGCTGGAGCTGCCGAAACTTAACGTTGTCGGGGATTGCGTCTATAGATCTACAGCGTCCGGCGGAGGAGAGAGAAGAAGCGGCATGAGACTGCGAGCAAACACGAGGGAGGAGGAGGAGAGAGAAGAAGCGGCATGAGACTGCGAGCAAACACGAGGGAGGAGGAGGAGAGAGAAGAAGCGGCATGAGACTGCGAGCAAACACGAGGGAGGAGGAGGAGAGAGAAGAAGCGGCATGAGACTGCGAGCAAACACGAGGGAGGAGGAGGAGAGAGAAGAAGCGGCATGAGACTGCGAGCAAACACGGGGGAGGAGGAGGAGAGAGAAGAAGCGGCATGAGACTGCGAGCAAACACGAGGGAGGAGGAGAGGGAAGAAGCGGCATGAGACTGCGAGCAAACACGAGGGAGGAGGAGAGAGAAGAAGCGGCATGAGACTGCGAGCAAACACGAGGGAGGAGGAGGAGAGAGAAGAAGCGGCATGAGACTGCGAGCAAACACGAGGGAGGAGGAGGAGAGGGAAGAAGCGGCATGAGACTGCGAGCAAACACGAGGGAGGAGGAGGAGAGAGAAGAAGCGGCATGAGACTGCGAGCAAACACGAGGGAGGAGGAGGAGAGAGAAGAAGCGGCATGAGACTGCGAGCAAACACGAGGGAGGAGGAGGAGAGAGAAGAAGCGGCATGAGACTGCGAGCAAACACGAGGGAGGAGGAGGAGAGAGAAGAAGCGGCATGAGACTGCGAGCAAACACGGGGGAGGAGGAGGAGAGAGAAGAAGCGGCATGAGACTGCGAGCAAACACGAGGGAGGAGGAGAGGGAAGAAGCGGCATGAGACTGCGAGCAAACACGAGGGAGGAGGAGAGAGAAGAAGCGGCATGAGACTGCGAGCAAACACGAGGGAGGAGGAGGAGAGAGAAGAAGCGGCATGAGACTGCGAGCAAACACGAGGGAGGAGGAGGAGAGGGAAGAAGCGGCATGAGACTGCGAGCAAACACGAGGGAGGAGGAGGAGAGAGAAGAAGCGGCATGAGACTGAGAGCAAACACGAGGGAGGAGGAGGAGAGAGAAGAAGCGGCATGAGACTGCGAGCAAACACGAGGGAGGAGGAGGAGAGAGAAGAAGCGGCATGAGACTGCGAGCAAACACGAGGGAGGAGGAGGAGAGGGAAGAAGCGGCATGAGACTGCGAGCAAACACGAGGGAGGAGGAGGAGAGGGAAGAAGCGGCATGAGACTGCGAGCAAACACGAGGGAGGAGGAGGAGAGAGAAGAAGCGGCATGAGACTGCGAGCAAACACGAGGGAGGAGGAGGAGAGAGAAGAAGCGGCATGAGACTGCGAGCAAACACGAGGGAGGAGGAGGAGAGAGAAGAAGCGGCATGAGACTGCGAGCAAACACGAGGGAGGAGGAGGAGAGAGAAGAAGCGGCATGAGACTGCGAGCAAACACGAGGGAGGAGGAGGAGAGAGAAGAAGCGGCATGAGACTGCGAGCAAACACGAGGGAGGAGGAGGAGAGAGAAGAAGCGGCATGAGACTGCGAGCAAACACGGGGGAGGAGGAGGAGAGAGAAGAAGCGGCATGAGACTGCGAGCAAACACGAGGGAGGAGGAGGAGAGAGAAGAAGCGGCATGAGACTGCGAGCAAACACGAGGGAGGAGGAGAGAGAAGAAGCGGCATGAGACTGCGAGCAAACACGAGGGAGGAGGAGGAGAGAGAAGAAGCGGCATGAGACTGCGAGCAAACACGAGGGAGGAGGAGAGAGAAGAAGCGGCATGAGACTGCGAGCAAACACGAGGGAGGAGGAGGAGAGGGAAGAAGCGGCATGAGACTGCGAGCAAACACGAGGGAGGAGGAGGAGAGAGAAGAAGCGGCATGAGACTGCGAGCAAACACGAGGGAGGAGGAGGAGAGGGAAGAAGCGGCATGAGACTGCGAGCAAACACGAGGGAGGAGGAGGAGAAGAAGCGGCATGAGACTGCGAGCAAACACGAGGGAGGAGGAGAGAGAAGAAGCGGCATGAGACTGCGAGCAAACACGAGGGAGGAGGAGAGAGAAGAAGCGGCATGAGACCGCGAGCAAACACGAGGGAGGAGGAGGAGAGGGAAGAAGCGGCATGAGACTGCGAGCAAACACGAGGGAGGAGGAGGAGAGAGAAGCGGCATGAGACTGCGAGCAAACACGAGGGAGGAGGAGGAGAGGGAAGAAGCGGCATGAGACTGCGAGCAAACACGAGGGAGGAGGAGAGAGAAGAAGCGGCATGAGACTGCGAGCAAACACGAGGGAGGAGGAGAGAGAAGAAGCGGCATGAGACTGCGAGCAAACACGAGGGAGGAGGAGGAGGGGGAAGAAGCGGCATGAGACTGCGAGCAAACACGAGGGAGGAGGAGAGAGAAGAAGCGGCATGAGACTGCGAGCAAACACGAGGGAGGAGGAGGAGAGGGAAGAAGCGGCATGAGACTGCGAGCAAACACGAGGGAGGAGGAGGAGAGAGAAGAAGCGGCATGAGACCGAGCAAACACGAGGGAGGAGGAGGAGAGAGAAGAAGCGGCATGAGACTGCGAGCAAACACGAGGGAGGAGGAGGAGAGAGAAGAAGCGGCATGAGACTGCGAGCAAACACGAGGGAGGAGGAGGAGAGAGAAGAAGCGGCATGAGACTGCGAGCAAACACGAGGGAGGAGGAGGAGAGGGAAGAAGCGGCATGAGACTGCGAGCAAACACGAGGGAGGAGGAGGAGAGGGAAGAAGCGGCATGAGACTGCGAGCAAACACGAGGGAGGAGGAGGAGAGAGAAGAAGCGGCATGAGACTGCGAGCAAACACGAGGGAGGAGGAGAGAGAAGAAGCGGCATGAGACTGCGAGCAAACAGGAGGGAGGAGGAGGAGAGAGAAGAAGCGGCATGAGACTGCGAGCAAACAGGAGGGAGGAGGAGGAGAGAGAAGAAGCGGCATGAGACCGAGCAAACACGAGGGAGGAGGAGGAGAGAGAAGAAGCGGCATGAGACTGCGAGCAAACACGAGGGAGGAGGAGGAGAGAGAAGAAGCGACATGAGACTGCGAGCAAACACGAGGGAGGAGGAGGAGAGAGAAGAAGAGGCATGAGACTGCGAGCAAACACGAGGGAGGAGGAGGAGAGAGAAGCAGCATGAGACTGCGAGCAAACACGAGGGAGGAGGAGGAGAGAGAAGAAGCGGCGTGAGACTGCGAGCAAACACGAGGGAGGAGGAGAGGGAAGAAGAGGCATGAGACTGCGAGCAAACACGAGGGAGGAGGAGGAGAGAGAAGAAGCGGCATGAGACTGCGAGCAAACACGAGGGAGGAGGAGGAGAGAGAAGAAGCGGCATGAGACTGCGAGCAAACACGAGGGAGGAGGAGGAGAGAGAAGAAGCGGCATGAGACTGCGAGCAAACACGAGGGAGGAGGAGGAGAGAGAAGAAGCGGCATGAGACTGCGAGCAAACACGAGGGAGGAGGAGGAGAGAGAAGAAGCGGCATGAGACTGCGAGCAAACACGAGGGAGGAGGAGGAGAGAGAAGAAGCGGCATGAGACTGCGAGCAAACACGAGGGAGGAGGAGGAGAGAGAAGAAGAGGCATGAGACTGCGAGCAAACACGAGGGAGGAGGAGAGAGAAGAAGCGGCATGAGACTGCGAGCAAACACGAGGGAGGAGGAGGAGAGAGAAGAAGCGGCATGAGACTGCGAGCAAACACGAGGGAGGAGAGGGAAGAAGCGGCATGAGACTGCGAGCCAACACGAGGGAGGAGGAGGAGAGAGAAGAAGCGGCATGAGACTGCGAGCAAACACGAGGGAGGAGGAGGAGAGAGAAGAAGCGGCATGAGACTGCGAGCAAACACGAGGGAGGAGGAGGAGAGAGAAGAAGAGGCATGAGACTGCGAGCAAACACGAGGGAGGAGGAAGAGAGAAGAAGCGGCATGAGACTGCGAGCAAACACGAGGGAGGAGGAGGAGAGAGAAGAAGCGGAATGAGACTGCGAGCAAACACGAGGGAGGAGGAGGAGAGAGAAGAAGCGGCATGAGACTGCGAGCAAACACGGGGGAGGAGGAGGAGAGAGAAGAAGCGGCATGAGACTGCGAGCAAACACGAGGGAGGAGGAGGAGAGGGAAGAAGCGGCATGAGACTGCGAGCAAACACGAGGGAGGAGGAGGAGAGAGAAGAAGCGGCATGAGACTGCGAGCAAACACGAGGGAGGAGAGTGAAGAAGTGGCATGAGACTGCGAGCAAACACGAGGGAGGAGGAGAGGGAAGAAGCGGCATGAGACTGCGAGCAAACACGAGGGAGGAGGAGAGGGAAGAAGCGGCATGAGACTGCGAGCAAACACGAGGGAGGAGGAGAGGGAAGAAGCGGCATGAGACTGCGAGCAAACACGAGGGAGGAGGAGGAGAGGGAAGAAGCAGCATGAGACTGCGAGCAAACACGGGGGAGGAGGAGGAGAGAGAAGAAGCAGCATGAGACTGCGAGCAAACGCGAGGGAGGAGGAGGAGAGGGAAGAAGCAGCATGAGACTGCGAGCAAACGCGAGGGAGGAGGAGAGAGAAGAAGCGGCATGAGACTGCGAGCAAACGCAAGGGAGGAGGAGGAGAGAAGAAGCGGCATGAGACTGCGAGCAAACACGAGGGAGGAGGAGGAGAGAGAAGAAGCGGCATGAGACTGCGAGCAAACACGAGGGAGGAGGAGGAGAGGGAAGAAGCGGCATGAGACTGCGAGCAAACACGAGGGAGGAGGAGGAGAGGGAAGAAGCGGCATGAGACTGCGAGCAAACACAAGGGAGGAGGAGAGGGAAGAAGCGGCATGAGACTGCAAGCAAACATGAGGGAGGAGGAGGAGAGAGAAGAAGCGGCATGAGACTGCGAGCAAACACGAGGGAGGAGGAGAGAGAAGAAGCGGCATGAGACTGCGAGCAAACACGAGGGAGGAGGAGAGAGAAGAAGCGGCATGAGACTGCGAGCAAACACGAGGGAGGAGGAGAGAGAAGAAGCGGCATGAGACTGCGAGCAAACACGAGGGAGGAGGAGAGGGAAGAAGCGGCATGAGACTGCGAGCAAACACGAGGGAGGAGAGTGAAGAAGTGGCATGAGACTGCGAGCAAACACGAGGGAGGAGGAGAGGGAAGAAGCGGCATGAGACTGCGAGCAAACACGAGGGAGGAGGAGAGGGAAGAAGCGGCATGAGACTGCGAGCAAACACGAGGGAGGAGGAGAGGGAAGAAGCGGCATGAGACTGCGAGCAAACACGAGGGAGGAGGAGGAGAGGGAAGAAGCAGCATGAGACTGCGAGCAAACACGGGGGAGGAGGAGGAGAGAGAAGAAGCGGCATGAGACTGCGAGCAAACGCGAGGGAGGAGGAGGAGAGGGAAGAAGCAGCATGAGACTGCGAGCAAACGCGAGGGAGGAGGAGGAGAGAGAAGAAGCGGCATGAGACTGCGAGCAAACAGGAGGGAGGAGGAGAGAGAAGAAGCGACATGAGACTGCGAGCAAACGTGAGGGAGGAGGAGGAGAGGGAAGAAGCAGCATGAGACTGCGAGCAAACAGGAGGGAGGAGGAGGAGAGAGAAGAAGCGGCATGAGACTGCGAGCAAACACGAGGGAGGAGAGGGAAGAAGCGGCATGAGACTGCGAGCAAACACGAGGGAGGAGGAGGAGCGAGAAGAAGCGACATGAGACTGCGAGCAAACACGAGGGAGGAGGAGGAGAGAGAAGAAGAGGCATGAGACTGCGAGCAAACACGAGGGAGGAGGAGGAGAGAGAAGAAGAGGCATGAGACTGCGAGCAAACACGAGGGAGGAGGAGGAGAGAGAAGAAGCGGCATGAGACTGCGAGCAAACACGAGGGAGGAGGAGGAGAGAGAAGAAGCGGCATGAGACTGCGAGCAAACACGAGGGAGGAGGAGGAGAGAGAAGAAGCGGCATGAGACTGCGAGCAAACGCGAGGGAGGAGGAGAGAGAAGAAGCGGCATGAGACTGCGAGCAAACACGAGGGAGGAGGAAGAGAGAAGAAGCGGCATGAGACTGCGAGCAAACACGAGGGAGGAGGAAGAGAGAAGAAGCGGCATGAGACTGCGAGCAAACACGAGGGAGGAGGAGGAGAGAGAAGAAGCGGAATGAGACTGCGAGCAAACACGAGGGAGGAGGAAGAGAGAAGAAGCGGCATGAGACTGCGAGCAAACACGAGGGAGGAGGAGGAGAGAGAAGAAGCGGAATGAGACTGCGAGCAAACACGAGGGAGGAGGAGGAGAGAGAAGAAGCGGCATGAGACTGCGAGCAAACACGGGGGAGGAGGAGGAGAGAGAAGAAGCGGCATGAGACTGCGAGCAAACACGAGGGAGGAGGAGGAGAGGGAAGAAGCGGCATGAGACTGCGAGCAAACACGAGGGAGGAGGAGGAGAGAGAAGAAGCGGCATGAGACTGCGAGCAAACACGAGGGAGGAGAGTGAAGAAGTGGCATGAGACTGCGAGCAAACACGAGGGAGGAGGAGAGGGAAGAAGCGGCATGAGACTGCGAGCAAACACGAGGGAGGAGGAGAGGGAAGAAGCGGCATGAGACTGCGAGCAAACACGAGGGAGGAGGAGAGGGAAGAAGCGGCATGAGACTGCGAGCAAACACGAGGGAGGAGGAGGAGAGGGAAGAAGCAGCATGAGACTGCGAGCAAACACGGGGGAGGAGGAGGAGAGAGAAGAAGCGGCATGAGACTGCGAGCAAACGCGAGGGAGGAGGAGGAGAGGGAAGAAGCAGCATGAGACTGCGAGCAAACGCGAGGGAGGAGGAGAGAGAAGAAGCGGCATGAGACTGCGAGCAAACGCAAGGGAGGAGGAGGAGAGAAGAAGCGGCATGAGACTGCGAGCAAACACGAGGGAGGAGGAGGAGAGAGAAGAAGCGGCATGAGACTGCGAGCAAACACGAGGGAGGAGGAGGAGAGGGAAGAAGCGGCATGAGACTGCGAGCAAACACGAGGGAGGAGGAGGAGAGGGAAGAAGCGGCATGAGACTGCGAGCAAACACAAGGGAGGAGGAGAGGGAAGAAGCGGCATGAGACTGCAAGCAAACATGAGGGAGGAGGAGGAGAGAGAAGAAGCGGCATGAGACTGCGAGCAAACACGAGGGAGGAGGAGAGGGAAGAAGCGGCATGAGACTGCGAGCAAACACGAGGGAGGAGAGTGAAGAAGTGGCATGAGACTGCGAGCAAACACGAGGGAGGAGGAGAGGGAAGAAGCGGCATGAGACTGCGAGCAAACACGAGGGAGGAGGAGAGGGAAGAAGCGGCATGAGACTGCGAGCAAACACGAGGGAGGAGGAGAGGGAAGAAGTGGCATGAGACTGCGAGCAAACACGAGGGAGGAGGAGGAGAGGGAAGAAGCAGCATGAGACTGCGAGCAAACACGGGGGAGGAGGAGGAGAGAGAAGAAGCGGCATGAGACTGCGAGCAAACGCGAGGGAGGAGGAGGAGAGGGAAGAAGCAGCACGAGACTGCGAGCAAACGCGAGGGAGGAGGAGGAGAGAGAAGAAGCGGCATGAGACTGCGAGCAAACACGAGGGAGGAGGAGGAGAGAGAAGAAGCGGCATGAGACTGCGAGCAAACACGAGGGAGGAGGAGGAGAGGGAAGAAGCGGCATGAGACTGCGAGCAAACACGAGGGAGGAGGAGGAGAGGGAAGAAGCGGCATGAGACTGCGAGCAAACGTGAGGGAGGAGGAGGAGAGGGAAGAAGCAGCATGAGACTGCGAGCAAACACAAGGGAGGAGGAGAGAAGAAGCGGCATGAGACTGCGAGCAAACAGGAGGGAGGAGGAGGAGAGAGAAGAAGCGGCATGAGACTGCGAGCAAACACGAGGGAGGAGAGGGAAGAAGCGGCATGAGACTGCGAGCAAACACGAGGGAGGAGGAGGAGAGAGAAGAAGCGGCATGAGACTGCGAGCAAACACGAGGGAGGAGGAGGAGAGGGAAGAAGCGGCATGAGACTGCGAGCAAACACGAGGGAGGAGGAGGAGAGGGAAGAAGCGGCATGAGACTGCGAGCAAACACAAGGGAGGAGGAGAGGGAAGAAGCGGCATGAGACTGCAAGCAAACATGAGGGAGGAGGAGGAGAGAGAAGAAGCGGCATGAGACTGCGAGCAAACACGAGGGAGGAGGAGAGAGAAGAAGCGGCATGAGACTGCGAGCAAACACGAGGGAGGAGGAGAGAGAAGAAGCGGCATGAGACTGCGAGCAAACACGAGGGAGGAGGAGAGAGAAGAAGCGGCATGAGACTGCGAGCAAACACGAGGGAGGAGGAGAGAGAAGAAGCAGCATGAGACTGCGAGCAAACACGAGGGAGGAGGAGAGGGAAGAAGCGGCATGAGACTGCGAGCAAACACGAGGGAGGAGAGTGAAGAAGTGGCATGAGACTGCGAGCAAACACGAGGGAGGAGGAGAGGGAAGAAGCGGCATGAGACTGCGAGCAAACACGAGGGAGGAGGAGAGGGAAGAAGCGGCATGAGACTGCGAGCAAACACGAGGGAGGAGGAGAGGGAAGAAGCGGCATGAGACTGCGAGCAAACACGAGGGAGGAGGAGGAGAGGGAAGAAGCAGCATGAGACTGCGAGCAAACACGGGGGAGGAGGAGGAGAGAGAAGAAGTGGCATGAGACTGCGAGCAAACGCGAGGGAGGAGGAGGAGAGGGAAGAAGCAGCATGAGACTGCGAGCAAACAGGAGGGAGGAGGAGAGAGAGAAGAAGAGGCATGAGACTGCGAGCAAACACGAGGGAGGAGGAGGAGAGAGAAGAAGAGGCATGAGACTGCGAGCAAACACGAGGGAGGAGGAGGAGAGAGAAGAAGCGGCATGAGACTGCGAGCAAACACGAGGGAGGAGGAGGAGAGAGAAGAAGCGGCATGAGACTGCGAGCAAACACGAGGGAGGAGGAGGAGAGAGAAGAAGCGGCATGAGACTGCGAGCAAACGCGAGGGAGGAGGAGAGAGAAGAAGCGGCATGAGACTGCGAGCAAACACGAGGGAGGAGGAGAGGGAAGAAGAGGCATGAGACTGCGAGCAAACACGAGGGAGGAGGAGGAGAGAGAAGAAGCGGCATGAGACTGCGAGCAAACACGAGGGAGGAGGAGGAGAGAGAAGAAGAGGCATGAGACTGCGAGCAAACACGAGGGAGGAGGAAGAGAGAAGAAGCGGCATGAGACTGCGAGCAAACACGAGGGAGGAGGAGGAGAGAGAAGAAGCGGAATGAGACTGCGAGCAAACACGAGGGAGGAGGAGGAGAGAGAAGAAGCGGCATGAGACTGCGAGCAAACACGGGGGAGGAGGAGGAGAGAGAAGAAGCGGCATGAGACTGCGAGCAAACACGAGGGAGGAGGAGGAGAGGGAAGAAGCGGCATGAGACTGCGAGCAAACACGAGGGAGGAGGAGGAGAGAGAAGAAGCGGCATGAGACTGCGAGCAAACACGAGGGAGGAGAGTGAAGAAGTGGCATGAGACTGCGAGCAAACACGAGGGAGGAGGAGAGGGAAGAAGCGGCATGAGACTGCGAGCAAACACGAGGGAGGAGGAGAGGGAAGAAGCGGCATGAGACTGCGAGCAAACACGAGGGAGGAGGAGAGGGAAGAAGCGGCATGAGACTGCGAGCAAACACGAGGGAGGAGGAGGAGAGGGAAGAAGCAGCATGAGACTGCGAGCAAACACGGGGGAGGAGGAGGAGAGAGAAGAAGCGGCATGAGACTGCGAGCAAACGCGAGGGAGGAGGAGGAGAGGGAAGAAGCAGCATGAGACTGCGAGCAAACGCGAGGGAGGAGGAGAGAGAAGAAGCGGCATGAGACTGCGAGCAAACGCAAGGGAGGAGGACGAGAGAAGAAGCGGCATGAGACTGCGAGCAAACACGAGGGAGGAGGAGGAGAGAGAAGAAGCGGCATGAGACTGCGAGCAAACACGAGGGAGGAGGAGGAGAGGGAAGAAGCGGCATGAGACTGCGAGCAAACACGAGGGAGGAGGAGGAGAGGGAAGAAGCGGCATGAGACTGCGAGCAAACACAAGGGAGGAGGAGAGGGAAGAAGCGGCATGAGACTGCAAGCAAACATGAGGGAGGAGGAGGAGAGAGAAGAAGCGGCATGAGACTGCGAGCAAACAAGAGGGAGGAGGAGAGGGAAGAAGCGGCATGAGACTGCGAGCAAACACGAGGGAGGAGAGTGAAGAAGTGGCATGAGACTGCGAGCAAACACGAGGGAGGAGGAGAGGGAAGAAGCGGCATGAGACTGCGAGCAAACACGAGGGAGGAGGAGAGGGAAGAAGCGGCATGAGACTGCGAGCAAACACGAGGGAGGAGGAGAGGGAAGAAGCGGCATGAGACTGCGAGCAAACACGAGGGAGGAGGAGGAGAGGGAAGAAGCAGCATGAGACTGCGAGCAAACACGGGGGAGGAGGAGGAGAGAGAAGAAGCGGCATGAGACTGCGAGCAAACGCGAGGGAGGAGGAGGAGAGGGAAGAAGCAGCATGAGACTGCGAGCAAACGCGAGGGAGGAGGAGGAGAGAGAAGAAGCGGCATGAGACTGCGAGCAAACAGGAGGGAGGAGGAGAGAGAAGAAGCGACATGAGACTGCGAGCAAACGTGAGGGAGGAGGAGGAGAGGGAAGAAGCAGCATGAGACTGCGAGCAAACACAAGGGAGGAGGAGAGAAGAAGCGGCATGAGACTGCGAGCAAACAGGAGGGAGGAGGAGGAGAGAGAAGAAGCGGCATGAGACTGCGAGCAAACACGAGGGAGGAGAGGGAAGAAGCGGCATGAGACTGCGAGCAAACACGAGGGAGGAGGAGGAGCGAGAAGAAGCGACATGAGACTGCGAGCAAACACGAGGGAGGAGGAGGAGAGAGAAGGAGAGGCATGAGACTGCGAGCAAACACGAGGGAGGAGGAGGAGAGAGAAGAAGAGGCATGAGACTGCGAGCAAACACGAGGGAGGAGGAGGAGAGAGAAGAAGCGGCATGAGACTGCGAGCAAACACGAGGGAGGAGGAGGAGAGAGAAGAAGCGGCATGAGACTGCGAGCAAACACGAGGGAGGAGGAGGAGAGAGAAGAAGCGGCATGAGACTGCGAGCAAACGCGAGGGAGGAGGAGAGAGAAGAAGCGGCATGAGACTGCGAGCAAACACGAGGGAGGAGGAGAGGGAAGAAGAGGCATGAGACTGCGAGCAAACACGAGGGAGGAGGAGAAGAGAGAACGGGCACAAGGGAGACAGGAGAGGTATGAGGGAAGAGCGAGCCTGAGTCTGCGACCAAACTCAGGGAGGGAATGGGCCCAATGAGGGCAGTGACTGCAGACACTGTTAATAGTTGGAGGATCACCCTGCGGCCGGGGAGTGAGTGACCGCATGGTGCGCGGTACGGTACCTGAGCCCGTTGACTATATCCTTAGTTTTCCCGAAGTAAATCTCGTTGAGGGTGCTCCTGATTTTGTTCTCCATGTCCTGAGGGAAAAATAACAAAGATTATCGAACAAAGGAAGAAAAGAAGAGAAAAAAACCCAAAGAAACACGTCACCCCCCACCCCCAGTCTCCCCGTGTACGGGGACCGCGCCCCCCCAGTCTCCCCGTGTACGGGGACCGCGCCCCCCCCAGTCTCCCCGTGTACGGGGACCGCGCCCCTCCAGTCTCCCCGTGTACGGGGATCGCCCCTCCAGTCTCCCCGTGTACGGGGATCGCCCCTCCAGTCTCCCCGTGTACGGGGATCGCCCCCCCAGTCTCCCCGTGTACGGGGATCGCCCCCCCAGTCTCCCCGTGTACGGGGATCGCCCCCCCAGTCTCCCCGTGTACGGGGATCGCCCCTCCAGTCTCCCCGTGTACGGGGATCGCCCCTCCAGTCTCCCCGTGTACGAGGATCGCCCCCCCAGTCTCCCCGTGTACGGGGATCGCCCCCCCAGTCTCCCCGTGTACGGGGACCGCGCCCCTCCAGTCTCCCCGTGTACGGGGATCGCCCCTCCAGTCTCCCCGTGTACGGGGATCGCCCCCCCAGTCTCCCCGTGTACGGGGATCGCCCCCCCAGTCTCCCCGTGTACGGGGATCGCCCCCCCAGTCTCCCCGTGTACGGGGATCGCCCCCCCAGTCTCCCCGTGTACGGGGATCGCCCCCCCAGTCTCCCCGTGTACGGGGATCGCCCCTCCAGTCTCCCCGTGTACGGGGACCGCGCCCCCCAGTCTCCCCGTGTACGGGGATCGCCCCTCCAGTCTCCCCGTGTGGTATAACGATTTTTGCGGGGGGTAACAGGTGCCCCTCTCACCTCCACCAGCCGCCCGATGTTCGCTATGTGCGGGGAGCAGTCGCTCACAGTTTCGTCCTTTTCCATCTGAAAGAGAGAAAATCCTGAAGTAAAACAGAAGCAAAGAGTCGGGATCTTTTAACCCTGCGGTGGCCGTGCCCTGGCGCTGCGGGCGATCATTTACCTGCCGGGTGAGGCTGCCGCCCAGGTTCATGGTCCCGGAGCCGCTCTTGTTTGTCTGCAGCCAGAGCATCACAGTGGAGGTCAGCTTGTAATGAGCGGTGCGGCCGCTCGACTTCTCCTGCAAAGACAAGGACGTGAGCCGGCGTCAGCCACTGGCCCCGACATGCATCTGGCGGCCACAGGGGGGAGCCGTTACCTGCACTTCCACCACGTGGATGGAGTCCCAGCATCCTTTGATCTTCTTTGAACCGTCTCCAGCTTTCTTGATAAGAATCACTCCGGCAAATCCGTGGTCCAGATCCCAGAGATACACGGAGGAGACGCCACCTTCAAAATACCTGCGGGAGCAAGAGGCCGGATCAGAAGCGGCTCCGAAACATGATCACCACAACTCCCAACATCCGCAGGACCCATCACTACATAGCACCTGAATGCCCTTTGCTGCCAGGTGGACCTGACCACGTGGTAATGGGATGACTGAGCCCGTAGATCTCAGCGGGAGTAGGGGCAGACCCTGTCCTACGGTCACAGCGGCCTCAGACCCTCCCTAACAACGTGAGGAGCAGCGAGGCAGCGGGGATGAGATGGGGGCGCAGCGCGGGGATGAGATGGGGGCGCAGCGCGGGGATGAGATGGGGGCGCAGCGCGGGGATGAGATGGGGGCGCAGCGCGGGGATGAGATGGGGGCGCAGCGCGGGGATGAGATGGGGGCGCAGCGCGGGGATGAGATGGGGGCGCAGCGCGGGGATGAGATGGGGGCGCAGCGCGGGGATGAGATGGGGGCGCAGCGCGGGGATGAGATGGGGGCGCAGCGCGGGGATGAGATGGGGGCGCAGCGCGGGGATGAGATGGGGGCGCAGCGCGGGGATGAGATGGGGCGCAGCGCGGGGATGAGATGGGGGCGCAGCGCGGGGATGAGATGGGGGCGCAGCGCGGGGATGAGATGGGGGCGCAGCGCGGGGATGGGATGGGGGCGCAGCGCGGGGATGGGGGCGCAGCGCGGGGATGGGATGGGGGCGCAGCGCGGGGATGGGATTGGATGGGGGCGCAGCGCGGGGATGGGATTGGATGGGGGCGCAGCGCGGGGATGAGATGGGGGAGCAGCGCAGGGATTGATGTGGTCGCCGCTGATGAGATTTTACATAACGGCTTTGTGGGTATTTGAGGAATGTGCTAAAACGATGTCTGGAAACCGCACAAATCCCCGGAGACGAGCGAGCAGAGCTAACAGCAACCACATGGCAGAGCTGGGCCTGCAGAGCCGAGGCCACAGACCACAGAGCCGAGCAGAGCCCGGCCGAGCCGAGCAGAGCCCGGCCGAGCCGAGCAGAGCCCGGCCGAGCCGAGCAGAGCCCGGCCGAGCAGAGCAGAGCCCGGCCGAGCAGAGCAGAGCCCGGCCGAGCAGAGCAGAGCCCGGCCGAGCAGAGCAGAGCCCGGCCGAGCAGAGCAGAGCCCGGCCGAGCAGAGCAGAGCCCGGCCGAGCAGAGCAGAGCCCGGCCGAGCAGAGCTCAGCCGAGCAACTACAAGCTCCAGCCAGACTTGGTTTTCTGCTGCTGTAGCTCTGCTTCTTCCTCATCTGTTAGTGACCGCAGAGTGATTGGCGCGGCCCAAAATGACGGCAGCCGACCCGCTCAGGTATAAGCAGTGAAATTCTATCAAGGACGCACAGGTGCAGCCCCCCGGCCGACATGCCGAGACCCTGGAGTCAGAGCTGAGCCCGGGCCAGAGAACATCGGCACATCCGAGAGGAAACCTGAGCAGGAGCCGTGTCCTCGACTCACACCAGCAAATCCCCCACTGTGAGCAGCCGAGCGCCCACCAGTACGAGGGGGCAACAGTCTACTGGACCCCACACCAACATATAGGAATCACTGCAGGATCAACGTAGGACTAGGGGCAATAAGAGCGTCCTCAGCTGAGATCAGTCTACAACTCCCAGCATGCTCAGCTGAAGTCCATAGGGGGCATAATCCTAAATATATACCAGAATAACCATTACCCAGAGACATCGCCATAAACCAAGCATTTACTTAGCTACATCCTGTATTATACTCCAGAGCTGCACTCACTATTCTGCTGGTGCAGTCACTGTGTACATACATTACATTACTGATCCTGAGTTACATCCTGTATTATACCCCAGAGCAGCACTCACTATTCTGCTGGTGCAGTCACTGTGTACATACATTACATTACTGATCCTGAGTTACATCCTGTATTATCCTCCAGAGCTGCACTCACTATTCTGCTGGTGCAGTCACTGTGTACATACAGTACTGATCCTGAGTTACCTCCTGTATTATACTCCAGAGCTGCGCTCACTATTCTGCTGGTGCAGTCACTCTATATGTACATTACATTACTGATCCGGAGTTACATCCTGTATTATACTCCAGAGCTGCACTCACTATTCTGCTGGTGCAGTCACTGTGTACATACATTACATTACTGATCCTGAGTTACATCCTGTATTATACCCCAGAGCTGCACTCACTATTCTGCTGGTGCAGTCACTGTGTACATACATTACATTACTGATCCTGAGTTACATCCTGTATTATACCCCAGAGCTGCACTCACTATTTTCAGAGCTGACATCTCCTTGCGCTCCCCCTTGTTCGGGGTCTGGTGATGTACTGCCTCCCCAGCTAGGCGGTATAGCAGTTGTCCTTCTACAGGCTTGCTGTTTCCTGCAGTGTTTGCTGCACTGACCCGAGTGGTTTGGTGAGGATGTGTCCCTGTGGTCATACACCAGCTTTCAGCCATAGATGTGGCCGTCTGGTGCAGGTCAGGGTGCCGTTCACGGGACCCTCCCAGCGCAGCGTGAATCATGTGTATTTTGGGGGTCCAGTCATTTCCCGGAGCCGGGGGCTGACTTGTATCTCCATAGGAATAGAAGCATACACAGCAGTGCGGGTCCCCCGGGGCCCGACACTCAGCCGCGCGCTCTGCCCAGGCAGCTGGAGAAGCGCTTGTCGGCGGTATTGCGGAGACCGCACTCGTCGATGACCTCATAATGACATCACGCCGCCCGCGCTGGGTCCGAGCCACCGTTTCTGCGTTGCCCTGGTGCTCGACTACCAAACAAAGGAATCTGGATGCAATCATCGTCCCACGCAGCGGCCGCCCCTCCCCCACAGCCCCGGCAGGGGACGACCTACAGGTCGCGGTACTGGTCGAAGGCGTTGTTGGCTTCCACCTCCAGCTTGCGCAGACGGGCGGACGGCATGGCTCCATCTTCCAGGGGAGGGTCATACTTATTGCTCCACGGTGACCTGCGGGTAAGGAAGGTGAGAGGGGGAATTAAAGGGACGCCAGGTGGGGGGTCAGATCACACCCAGCAGCCTGCAGCACCGGGGATCACCTGTAGGAGTCGCCATCTCTGTTGTAGTCACACAGCAGATAGTCTTTGCCCACAACCTTGTCCCGAGCGATCTTCAGAGGCTGATCCACCGAGGACAGGAGATCTTCACAGAGACTGGGGACCTGCAACACAACACCACACTTTACAGCAAGCAGTAAAGAGAAGCGCAGGTGACCCACTGACCAGGCAAAGCTCCCTGGGAAAAGGGTATGCAAATTAGCACTCCTCCTTCTGGAGAGAGGAGAGAGAGAATAAAGAGGAGGAATAGGAGGAAGAGGACAGAGAGAGTAAAGAGGAGGAATAGGAGGAAGAGGACAGAGAGAATAAAGAGGAGGAATAGGAGGGGGACAGAGAGAATAAAGAGGAGGAATAGGAGGGGGACAGAGAGAATAAAGAGGAGGAATAGGAGGGGGACAGAGAGAATAAAGAGGAGGAATAGGAGGGGGACAGAGAGAATAAAGAGGAGGAATAGGAGGGGGACAGAGAGAATAAAGAGGAGGAATAGGAGGGGGACAGAGAGAATAAAGAGGAGGAATAGGAGGGGGACAGAGAGAATAAAGAGGAGGAATAGGAGGGGGACAGAGAGAATAAAGAGGAGGAATAGGAGGGGGACAGAGAGAATAAAGAGGAGGAATAGGAGGGGGACAGAGAGAATAAAGAGGAGGAATAGGCGGGGAACAGAGAGAATAAAGAGCAGGTATAGGAGGGGGACAGAGAGAATAAAGAGGAGGTATAGGAGGGGGACAGAATAAAGAGGAGGAATAGGAGGGGGACAGAGAATAAAGAGGAGGAATAGGAGGGGGACAGAGAGAATAAAGAGGAGGAATAGGCGGGGAACAGAGAGAATAAAGAGCAGGTATAGGAGGGGGACAGAGAGAATAAAGAGGAGGAATAGGAGGGGGACAGAGAGAATAAAGAGGAGGAATAGGAGGGGGACAGAGAGAATAAAGAGGAGGAATAGGAGGGGGACAGAGAGAATAAAGAGGAGGAATAGGAGGGGGACAGAGAGAATAAAGAGGAGGAATAGGAGGGGGACAGAGAGAATAAAGAGGAGGTATAGGAGGGGGACAGAGAATAAAGAGGAGGAATAGGAGGGGGACAGAGAGAATAAAGAGGAGGTATAGGAGGGGGACAGAATAAAGAGGAGGAATAGGAGGGGGACAGAGAATAAAGAGGAGGAATAGGAGGGGGACAGAGAGAATAAAGAGGAGGTATAGGAGGGGGACAGAATAAAGAGGAGGAATAGGAGGGGGACAGAGAATAAAGAGGAGGAATAGAAGGGGGACAGAGAGAATAAAGAGGAGGTATAGGAGGGGGACAGAGAGAATAAAGAGGAGGTATAGGAGGGGGACAGAGAGAATAAAGAGGAGGAATAGGAGGGGGACAGAGAATAAAGAGGAGGAATAGGAGGGGGACAGAGAGAATAAAGAGGAGGAATAGGAGGGGGACAGAGAATAAAGAGGAGGAATAGGAGGGGGACAGAGAGAATAAAGAGGAGGAATAGGAGGGGGACAGAGAGAATAAAGAGGAGGAATAGGAGGGGGACAGAGAGAATAAAGAGGAGGAATAGGAGGGGGACAGAGAGAATAAAGAGGAGGTATAGGAGGGGGACAGAAAGAATAAAGAGGAGGAGGGGGACAGAGAGAATAAAGAGGAGGAGGAGGAGGAGGGGGACAGAGAGAATAAAGAGGAGGAGGGGGACAGAGAGAATAAAGAGGAGGAGGAGGGGGACAGAAAATAAAGAGGAGGAGGAGGGGGACAGAGAGAATAAAGAGGAGGAGGAGGGGGACAGAGAATAAAGAGGAGGAATAGGAGGGGGACAGAGAGAATAAAGAGGAGGAGGAGGAGGAGGGCGACAGAGAATAAAGAGGAGGAGGGGGACAGAGAGAATAAAGAGGAGGAGGAGGGGGACAGAGAGAATAAAGAGGAGGAGGAGGGGGACAGAGAGAATAAAGAGGAGGAGGAGGGGGACAGAGAATAAAGAGGAGGAATAGGAGGGGGACAGAGAGAATAAAGAGGAGGAGGAGGAGGAGGGCGACAGAGAATAAAGAGGAGGAGGGGGACAGAGAGAATAAAGAGGAGGAGGAGGGGGACAGAGAGAATAAAGAGGAGGAGGAGGGGGACAGAGAGAATAAAGAGGAGGAGGAGGACTCTGTTAAAGTGATCACTGCTTATTCTATTACACCAGCAGAGGAGAAGAAAGACATGAACAGAGCAGAGACATCAAAGGCTGCGGCTGCCCTCTGCCCACAGACTTCCTCCAGCGCCCAATAAAAGAGGAATGCTCTGTGATTAGTGCGCCCAGAGCAGCGCTCACATTCCTGCACCTTGTCCAGTCCTGGGCAGATGCCTAATTAGCTCAGACTAGAAGAAAATAGTAGAAAGGTGGGAGGGGGGCGGTTAACCCTTCAAAAACCACAAATTTCAGAATGGAAAAACATTACATACTAAAAAATGTAATCTATAGTATTATAGGGTTAAATGGCTCTAAAAAAAAAAACCTGAGGGATAACCAATGAGGCATCACCAGCAGAATAGTGAGTGCAGCTCTGGAGTATAATACAGGATGTAACTCAGGATCAGTAATGTAATGTATGTACACAGTGACTGCACCAGCAGAATAGTGAGTGCAGCTCTGGAGTATAATACAGGAGGTAACTCAGGATCAGTAATGTAATGTATGTACACAGTGACTGCACCAGCAGAATAGTGAGTGCAGCTCTGGAGTATAATACAGGAGGTAACTCAGGATCAGTAATGTAATGTATGTACACAGTGACTGCACCAGCAGAATAGTGAGTGCAGCTCTGGAGTATAATACAGGAGGTAACTCAGGATCAGTAATGTAATGTATGTACACAGTGACTGTACCAGCAGAATAGTGAGTGCAGCTCTGGAGTATAATACAGGAGGTAACTCCGGATCAGTAATGTAATGTATGTACACAGTGACTGCAGCTCTGAAGTATAATACAGGATAAGCAACGTATGCACACACTGACTCTGCTGTCTCATGTATATACAGCAGGTAAAAAAGTATTGAACACGTCACCAATTTTCCAAGTAAATATATTTCTAAAAGTGCTATTGACATGAAATTCTGCCAGATATCGGTAACAACCCATCCAAACCACACAGGCAAAGAAATCAAACTATAGATGTCCATAAATTATGTTATGGAGACACTAGTCGCAGGCATTGCTCAGGGGTAATTTTGACCAGTTCATCCACACACACTCTTCACATCCTGAAGCTTCTGTAGCTTCTTCTATGAACTCTGAGCCTTAGCTCCTTCCATACATTTTCTGTAGGATTCAAGTCCAGTGATCGGCTCGGCCGTTCTAGCAGTTTAATTTTCGCTCTTTGAAACCAGTTGAGAGTTTCTTTGTGTTGCAGAAATGTTCGCCCTCATTTCATCTTCATCATCCTGGTAGATGGCAGCAGATTTTTCTCAAGAAAGTCTCGGTACATTTGTCCACTCATCCTTCCCTCAATTATATGAAGTTTGCCAGTGTCGTATGCTGAAAAACAGCCCCACACCACCATGATGTTCAACCTTCATATTTCACTGTTGGTATGGTGTTTTTGGGGTGATATGCAGTTGCCTTTTGGCCTCTAAACCTAGTGCGTATTATGGGATCCATAGAGTTCAGTTTTGGACTTGTCTGACTGGACTATATTCTCCCAGTACTTCACAGGCATGTCTAAATGTTGTTGAGCAACTTGTACATGCTTTTTGTTCAGCAATGGAGTCTTGGGTGGTGAGCGCGCATACAGGTCATGGAGTCTTGGGTGGTGAGCGTGCATACAGGTCATTGAGTCTTGGGTGGTGAGCGCGCATACAGGTCATGGAGTCTTGGGTGGTGAGCGTGCATACAGGTCATTGAGTCTTGGGTGGTGAGCGCGCATACAGGTCATGGAGTCTTGGGTGGTGAGCGTGCATACAGGTCATTGAGTCTTGGGTGGTGAGCGTGCATACAGGTCATGGAGTCTTGGGTGGTGAGCGTGCATACAGGTCATGGAGTCTTGGGTGGTGAGCGTGCATACAGGTCATGGAGTCTTGGGTGGTGAGCGTGCATACAGGTCATGGAGTCTTGGGTGGCGAGCGTGCAGACAGGTCATGGAGGGTGAGTGCAATGCTTAGTCTTCTGTGAACCTGCTGATTCCAGGTCTTTGTCGCTCTCCACAGGTTTTCTTTGACTCCTGGACAAATCTTCTGATAATTCTTTTCACTCCTCTGTCTGAAATCTTGCGGGGAGCACCTGGTCGTGGCCGGTTTATGGTGGAATCTTGCGGGGAGCACCTGGTCGTGGCCGGTTTATGGTGGAATCTTGCGGGGAGCACATGGTCGTGGCCGGTTTATGGTGGAATCTTGCGGGGAGCACCTGGTCGTGGCCGGTTTATGGTGGAATCTTGCGGGGAGCACATGGTCGTGGCCGGTTTATGGTGAAATCTTGCGGGGAGCACATGGTCGTGGCCGGTTTATGGTGGAATCTTGCGGGGAGCACCTGGTCGTGGCCGGTTTATGGTGGAATCTTGCGGGGAGCACCTGGTCGTGGCCGGTTTATGGTGGAATCTTGCGGGGAGCACCTGGTCGTGGCCGGTTTATGGTGGAATCTTGCGGGGAGCACATGGTCGTGGCCGGTTTATGGTGAAATCTTGCGGGGAGCACATGGTCGTGGCCGGTTTATGGTGGAATCTTGCGGGGAGCACCTGGTCGTGGCCGGTTTATGGTGGAATCTTGCGGGGAGCACCTGGTCGTGCCGGTTTATGGTGGAATCTTGCGGGGAGCACCTGGTCGTGGCCGGTTTATGGTGGAATCTTGCGGGGAGCACCTGGTCGTGGCCGGTTTATGGTGAAATCTTGCGGGTAGCACCTGGTCGTGGCCGGTTTATGGTGGAATCTTGCGGGGAGCACCTGGTCGTGGCCGGTTTATGGTGGAATCTTGCGGGGAGCACCTGGTCGTGGCCGGTTTAGGGTGGAATCTTGCAGGGAGCACCTGGTCGTGGCCGGTTTAGGGTGAAATTATGCTCTTACTTGCAGATTATCACCCTAGCAGCGCTCACTAGAACCTTCAGTAGTTTAGAAATTCTCCTGTAACCAATGCACCAGAATGTTTTGCAACAATAAGGTTGCCAAGGTCTTGAGACAGCTCACTGGTTTTATCCACAATGAGAGGTTTCTTGTGTGGCGCCTTGGTAATGAGACACCTTTTTATAGGTTGTTACAAACATCTGGGGAGAATTTCATGTCAATAGCATCTTTATATTTCAATACCTATTTCACCCGCTGTTTGTGAAGTGAGTGAACCAAACACAATGGCGGCTATCACTATGGACTGGATGTAATGCACCTGGCTATGGCATGAGGGGGAAAGTGGCAGACTTGGGTGGGCTGAGATCACGCACAGGTCATGTATGAGTGTGGTGTGTGGAAAGATCGGCTATCAGAGGATGGGTGGTACAGTATACGGAAATCTCCGGATGTCGCGGGGGGAGGAGGTAACAATGAAACTTCAGAAAGTCTTCAGGGGACATTCAGAGAGGAGGAACACAAAGACGACAAATTGAGAGAAGTTAATGAGATTCTTGTTGTGTGCGTGGAACAAGGTTCCTCTTGTCGTCCCCGGGGCCGCGGCCCCCTCCGTGCGTCACTTGGCCAGGTATCCGAACAAACTTAATTAAACTTAACCACTTGTGATCCGATCATGCAAGACCGCGGCCATTGTCCCGGCGAGAAACCAGATCCCCGCAGAGATGGCGAGCTGGGATATGGACCAAGAGGGAAATGCGAGCGTCCAGGCGGGCCGGCTGACAGGTGGGAAGTGGACGGGGGGCTCAGACACGGCTCCTTAGATCTGAGCACAATGGAGCCCGGAGGTTTCTGACAATCACTCTCCTCCTACAACATTTATGTGCCGCAGCGATGAATGAAGGAGCCGGGACGAACCCAACCTCCAAGAGACGGAAGAGCAGGTGGCGGAGGATCAGCAGCTGACGCTCATCAGTGGG